>NC_056725.1:1359456369-1359572166 GCF_019279795.1 Protopterus annectens
CACAAATGATCACATTGATAATAAGGCACTAAGCATGCAATCAGTCATGAGGGACTTGGGAACCTAGGTTGATAGCAAACTGACTTTTGACCACTATATTGCCTCTGTTGTATGGATTGCTTCTAGATGGCCCACCGCTATATCACGTTGTTGAACTCTTAAAAGTTTGAACGTCATATGGTCGATATCATATGATTGAACTTTTAAAAGTTTGAACATTTCAACGGAGATCTCCGTACAGTGCAGAATGGGAAGATTTCCTTTTTCTGCACTGTAGTGCAATCTTGGAGTTGGTAGGGGGGGGGGTACAGGTGGGCTTGCCCCCCTGCTTAAACCATTCAGGTAGGTTTTTTCTTTGGTTTATTTGTTTTTATTACATTTTCAAACTTTTACAAGTTTGATCATATGGTGTCAACCATATGACGTTCGAACTTTTAAAAGTTTGATTATGTAATATAGATGCGGTCATAACATCCCTGTATTCTTCCCTTATAAGACCGATTATGAATACAATGCTCCTTTCGGCATGTACCTCGCAAAGCACATGCAGCAGCTGGGGAGACCACAGCGATTCCTCACCTGGGGAATCCAGGGTCTCAAACATCTACCCTACACAGATAGGCTAAAAGTCCTGTCCCTCTACACAGTCTCCTACAGACTTCTCAGAAGTGACCTCTGTCTGGCATACAAAGCAATCTCAGACCCCACCCTTATGGGAGTGCTGCATACCCGCAAGTCAGTGACATCAATAGAACTTGTTGGCGGGACAAATTTGTGTCCCAGAGACTCCCCTTTTGTGGAATAGACTCCCTCTCCACGTAAAGCAGAGTACCTTAGTAAATCTTTTTAAGCACAACCTGGATAACTGGATGGGGAACAGAAAATACATCCCTGGGATTCCACCTATGTCCTGCTGGACAGTGGCATAGGGTGCTGACTTGTTTTAACATGGGCTAAATTCTTGGCTAGGATTGTAAGGGCCACAGAGCCAATAGCCTAGTAACTTCCTATGATCCTATGTGAGAAAATAGTCAGTGAAAAAGCTACCAAACTTGAAAACCAATCAATCATTAGGCAACAGAGTATGAAAGGGGGAGGTGAACATAGTGTAATACTGTGGGGGTGGTATTAGAGAGTCTACAAAAGCTAGGAGAAGAGTAATGAATAAAATAAATGATTGGTAGTAGGCAGATCTTTGAGTTAGCTGCTAAAGACCATTCCAGTGAAATTATTTACAGGGGATGAGCAATGAAACAGGAAAAGAAAATAAGGTCGGCCAGTAATGATAGTTATGAAGCCAGAAGAATGAACTGAGGACCATAAAATTTAGCTAAACAGATAAGCACCTAAAATCCCTAGAGAAGAAATGTGATGCAAGGAAATTGTAAGAAGTAAATGAAAATAAACAACTGTAAGACGGGAAACCTTTATTCCAAGGTTTAGCTACTGGAGGTTGAAATTTAAAATAAATAAATAAATAAGATGCTGAAAAGAGAGGGGAGTGCAAAGCTTAAATTAATGCAGCCATGGAGTACACAGAAAAGGGTAGTACGTATAATGGAAATCTACAAAGGAGTCATGAAACTACTCAAATGCAAAGAATAAAGTGGCTTATAGAAAGAACAAAGAGTAGATTACTCAGGCAAATGAGATGAACTGTAATCAACCAGCTTGTATGCCATTAAAGAAGAATGAAATGTGTGAAATCCATAAAGAAAAGCTCATGAACGAAGCAGGGTTAGAATGACAAAATGTTAGTAAAGGGGTCCAGGCAGAGATAGAAAGGGTATAGCTGATGAAAGATACGTACATATGAGACTGAGGCCAGAGTGGTGCCAGAAAAAAAGGAAAAATGAAACTGGCTGATCATCTTTCAGTTCCTGATAGTTAACCTAATCCTAGATTCATAATTTGTGTATAAAAAAGGTAGATAAAATGGGATTCCTTAAAAGGATAATGAAAGTCCCCCACTGACCCTTACTCATGTGTGCTAACCCTAGCCATAACCCTGCTCTTGACAATAACCTGAGAACCGTACACATTATGTTACTAAAAACTCTTTCTGTAACAGTGCCACTGTTTAGACTATGTGTGTTCTACATATTATGGTTGGGATTTCTTGGTATAAAGCATTTTAGTAAGTCAGAAGTATTCAGTGTTTTGTGATTCAAAGATAGCCGCTGTTCTGTAAGCACTGCTAACCCTTAGCTCCTCTAATCTGGAATAAAATCAACCCAGAAGATTATCCAGAACTAATATTGACAAAATTTCTTGAAAGATCAACTCTGAATAACTCCGAAATAGAGTTACCAAGAAGAAAAGACCGGTTCAATCTATAATAAATCAAGATTGATAAGGATAGAGAGAGACTAACTTAAGCCGTGTGCTCCTGCTGTTCTACATACTGAATAAGTACACTCAAAACTGAAGACAGTTACCACTACAGGATGTCGAAAGAAGATAAAAACATGGACACTACCACATCTAAAACTAAACTCTCAGATTTATTATCTCCTGAAAAAGATTTGAATTAAAAAAGGCAGAAGATATTAAAACAACCAGATCCATCTAAAACTGGAAATAAAACTAAACCTGAACAGCCAACCAATTTGGAAGATATTAAACCAGCTCTACTTCCCATCCAAGAAGCAATAAAACAATTAACTGTAGAACTACAAGCTTTTGGAAGTACCTTTAACCAAATAATAGACAGATTGGATAAATCTGAAACCAAAATCATGGAAAATGAGAAAATAACTCTGATAGCAAAAAAATCTGACTCATGAAAAATAAATTCAAAACATCCAAGAAAAGATCACAGACCTGGAAGCAAGATCTAGAAGGAATAATATTATTGTAAGCGGCATCCCAGAATCTGTTAATCACAATGAACTAATTCCTTCTATCTTACAAATTTTCAGCATACCACTCAAAGAACCTGGAATAGCAAAACAAATAATAGTAGAAAGGGCACACAGAACACTAAGAGAAAACCAAGGTACATACAAACCCAGACCTGTCTATGCAAAACTGTTAAACTTCCAAGATGTTAATACAATTTTACTAACTGCAAAAAAAGTGGAGGATCTGTTATCTGGAACAACAATACAATCTCACTGGCCCAAGATCTTCCCCTCCAAATAAGACAAGCAAGACAGCTCCTTTCCCCTTACTGTAAGTTCTTAATCGAAAGGAAAATAAAGTTTCAAATGAAATACCCTAACACTTTAATTTTTTTACTCAGATGGTACCAAATACTCAATCGCTAACCAAAAGGAAGCAAAAGAAACCTTTTTTTTGCTGTTTTTAAGAAAATGCCAACAATGGACAATGTTAAGTTGTCTATCTCGCCTTCATTCTTGCTGGATGGGTTCGGAGCCGACCTCGGCTCCGACTCGGCCACTCTAAAAGCTCGAGAGTTGGTTCCACCGGCTCGAGGCTCCCCTTATATCCCACAATGCTAGGCGAGAGTTACCTCAGATCTCGTTTGCCGCTACAGCTTCGAGGTTGGTTGCTTCTACCGGTTCCTGGTGAGTGTTAGCTTTTTCTTCTAAAAGTTACTCTTTTTCCCCCTTTTTAAGTTAAATTCTTCCTATATTAGTGTAGATCATAGAACTTTATCCCCGACCCTAATTTTTCCCGTTTCTTTACTAAAAGAACCGTTGGTTCTTCCCTTGGGCCTTTGGCCTTCCCTTCCCTAGTGGAGTGTTTGTGTAGTTTACTTTAATTTTTGTACTTAATTTTTAGTATTTCTACTAAAATTATTATTTTTTGCTGACAGGGTATAACTTGTGTGTTTGGGTGTGTGTTTGTGTACACCTGTCAGTTAGGGAAATGTCAAAAGAAGCAAAGGTCTCCGGATTCAAGAAGTGTGATGCGTGCTGTCAGAAAATGTCTCTGACAGACGCTCACACTTCTTGTGTCTATTGTCTGGGGCCTTTGCACCTGCAGGACTCCTGTGCTGTGTGCCATGGCTTCAGCCCCAGGGTCCTGCAGGAAAGAAAAAACAAGTTGATTCTGAGAGGCTTGTTGAAGCCAGAGGATTCCCTGTCAGTTTCAACAGGAAAGCCCTCTAAGGCATCGAGGTCTTCGGCTCCGGCTTCTGAGCCGAGACCTCAGGTTGTTCAACCTTTGCCTTTATCGGCTCCGGCTGGAGCCGATAAGTCTCAGTCCACAGTTTCTGTGGCTTCCTCGGCTCCGGCCGGAGCCGAGGTTATCGAGGTACCCGTGTCGGCTCCGACAAGACCTTCGGAGCCGACAACTAGAAAGAGGTCTAGGTCACCTTCTCTTGGCTCCGTTCATTCGGCTCCAGGATCTCCCCTGCTGTCTGAACGGAGCCAAAGGTCTCATTCCTCTAGGTCATCGAGGCTGTCCGATCATGACCTTCAGAGAGTGGTGAGTCGACTACTTAAGTCCGAGGCACTAG
This sequence comes from Protopterus annectens, assembly GCF_019279795.1. Classification (NCBI taxonomy): domain Eukaryota; kingdom Metazoa; phylum Chordata; order Ceratodontiformes; family Protopteridae; genus Protopterus; species Protopterus annectens. Next base: position 1,359,460,796 of record NC_056725.1, read on the forward strand.
CCCAGATGCTTCAGAGCCCGACTCATCAGTCGGTGCCTGCCCCGGTCCATCAACTCTTTCCTCCTTCGACTCTTTTGAGTTCGGAGCCGGGTCGTGTCGGAACCGAGACTGTGATTACTTCGGAGCCGAGACAATTGTCTTCGGCCCCGTCTGCCGCTCCGTTTCTTCTTTGGAGGAATCTCGGTGCCGGACTTCCTCGTCGGCTCCGAGGGGTGAGTGGCATCGGACCCTTGTCCGACCCCTCTCCTCCTCGGTGCTTCGGCGCTGGTGAGTTCGGCTCCGACATCGAGCTGGGAGCCATCACTGGCGGTGCGGAGGGGGGTTCTTAGCTCCTCGGAGCGGGACCTCTGGCTCTGCCTGACAGGGGTGCATTCGAGGTCATGCGGAGTGTGTTAGAGCCTGGCTCTACTCCACAGTCGGCTCCGTCAGCCCCTCCCTCTATGCTGCCTCAGGGTAAGTCGACTCACTCCCTCATCCCGGACCGCAGAGAGCCAGCTCCTCAGGAGCCCCTGTGGGATTTCATCCTCTTCGAGGCCTCTCCTGATTTGGCAGAAGAGCCCCTCGGAAGAGGAAGTGCAAGAGGAAGCACATTGACTCACCTGAGTCTATCACGCCAGACACAGATCTGGATGATTCTGAGGGTTCCCCGTTCCCCTTCTGAAGATGTCTCATTTGCAGACATTCTGGAGATCCTGAAACAGAGGGGAAATTGGCCAGCCCTCAACCCTTCGGAGGACGAATCTGTGTATCTTGAGGCGTTTGGCTCTCGTCCTTCCACCTCCTGGGTGTCCCCCTTGACCCCCTCATGCAGGTGGTTGCTAAGAAGGCATGGACGGCTCCTGATTCAGTGGACCCCACTCCCAGGAGACCCTCTAAATTCATCACAGCTCCATCAGACAAGCAATTTTTATCAAAAGGAGTTTCTGTGGATGCTATGGTGGTAGCTGCTGCCACAAAGAAGGAACTGGCTGATCCTTCAGTGCCTGTCCATCCACCTAACAAGGAATCTAGGTCCATGGATAGGTACGGAAGCGGATGTTCTCCTCAGCGACATTTACCATGCTCGCTGAATTACCTGTGCCATTTCACTGCCTTCAAAGGGACTTGATCAAGGAAGCGAGTGAAATGTTAAAGGATCCTACAGCTGCGGGTTTCCAAGATAAAATGAACACGCAGCTGGCTACCCTTAATTCCATATCTAACTCCTCCATGCGCCTCCTCTCTTATGCGGCCGATGGAGTGAGCAGAGCCGCAGGGACAGGTGTGGCCTTACGTAGGCATGCCTGGATGCGGCTATGCAATTTTGCGGACCCTTTCAAGACGTCTTTCACGAACTCCCCTTTTGATGGATCATCTCTCTTTGGTCCTCAAGTGAAAGAAACCCTGACTAGGTGCGAGACTGATGGCAAGACCCTTTCTGCCGTCGGAGTCCGTTTTTCGACTCCTTCTAGGCCTTACCCCAAAGGCCAGAAGGGTGGGAAGATGTGGTTCTGTAAACAATCTCAAGGGACTTCGCCTGACGCACAGAGTCGTTTTCCTACCAGAGGCAGAGGTGGGAATAACAATGGTAGACGTCGCCCTAGGGGCAAGGGGGGTCCGCAGAACCAGGGCAATCGGGAAGCCTTTCCTGACAAGCCTTTTCAGCATCCCTGAGATGTTGCCCGACTGCCCATCTTCGGAGGCAGTCGGGGGAAGATTGTCACTGTACCCAGAAGCCTGGCTATCCCTGACTCAAGACAAATGGGTACAGTCCATCATTTCCGAAGGCTATTCTATCCCCTTTCTTCGCTTTCCAAATCAGTCAAAAATCCCTTCCAGATGTTCCACCCGCTCAAAGGGATATAGCAGCTTTGGAAATTTCAAAACTGCTTGCAAAAAGAGCAATTCAGTCAGTGCCAGCAGACCAACAAGGATCCGGAATCTACTCAAGGTTCTTTTTAGTTCCAAAGAAAACAGGGGACTGGAGACCGATTTTGGATCTCAGTGTCTTGAACAAATCAGTCAAGAAAACAAGATTTCGGATGGTCACGCTGCAATCCATTCTTCCCCTTTTGGGCAAAGGAAACTGGATGTGCTCTATAGACCTTCGGGATGCGTACTATCACATAAAAATGAACAGACGCTCCAGAAGATTCCTCCGCTTCAGGCTGGGAACCAGTCATTTTCAGTTCAGGGCCCTGCCCTTTGGTCTCACCACTGCCCCCGGGTGTTTACCAAATGCATGGCAGTGGTAGCTTCTCACCTGAGACGACAAGGATTCCAGGTGTTTCCATATTTGGACGACTGGCTTCTCACAGCTCCCACCAAGCATCTCCTTCTGATGGCCAGAGATTATACTTTTCGCTTTGTCAAAACTGGGTATTTCAATAAATTGCGAAAAGTCTGTTTTGTCGCCTTGTCGTACTATTACCTACATAGGCGCAAATTTAGATACTATAAACATGTCTGCAAGGCTAACGAACCAAAGGATATCAGACATTCACAAATTGGTGTCACTTCTTCTCAACAACAACAGAGTCAAAGCCAGGTTAGTTCTAAAGGTGTTGGGAATCATGGCAGCCGCCATACCTCTCCTTCCATTCGCCAGATACCACATGCCGATCCTTCAGTGGATGCTTTTACCCAATGGTCATACCAGGAACTTCCAATGTCTCACACCATTATGATCACGCAAGCGTGCAAAAGCATCTCATGTGGTGGATGTCTTCCCCAGCTCCTGTCGGGAAGACCATTTGTTCCACCTCCTCCGGTTGCTACTCTGACAACGGATGCCTCCCTGATCGGGTGGGGGGGGCATTATCAGGGCAGGACAGTCCAGGGCACATGGCAACCAAACGAATGCCACTTGCACATAAATGTTCTGGAGATGAGAGCAGTGCTTTTAGCGTTGCAAGCCCTTCAAGACTCTCTTCCCTTGGGAACGATTGCAATCCAGACAGACAATATGTCTGTAGTGTGGTACATCAACAAACAAGGCGGAACCAGATCATACCCCTGTGTCGAGAAGCACTCAGACTGTGGCAATGGGCGATTTCCTCTCAGCGTTTTCTGATAGCAACGCACATCCCGCGGAAGTCCAATCACCTTGCGGACAAGTTGAGCAGAGCTATACTCATGCCTCACGAGTGGTCTCTGAAAGACTCTGTAGTGAGAGAAATCTTTCTCAAGTGGGGTCAGCCTTGCTGCGATCATATTGCTACTCCCCAAAACAGCAAGTGCAGAGAATATTTGACTCTATTCCCTTTACCAGGCCAACCCAGCAGGGACGCTCTAGTCCAAGTTTGGCCCCGGGACTTCTGTATGCATTTCCTCCTTTCCCACTGATCTCTCAAGTAATACAGAAAGCTATCGCTCAGAAGGCCTCATTGATCCTCATTGCTCCTTACTGGCCTCGACAAGTGTGGTTCCCCTTTCTACATCGATTTCTTTTGAGCGACCGTGGAATCTGGACCTAGTTCCAGATCTTTTGATCCACCAGTCGGGTCAGTTTCATCGCTCCCTCCCCTCTCTGAACCTCACTGCTTGGTTCCTCCAGTTCCAACCGTAGCCAGGCTTCCTCAATTATCTCACTCTGTTAGAGATATATTGATAGCTTCCCATAAATCTTCCACTCGAAAGATTTATTTGAGTAAGTGGAAACGCTTCTCATATTGGGCACAAGGAAAGGACATAGATCCTTTCACCGCTTCCATCCAACTAGTCCTTGATTTTCTAGCTGAACTCTTCCATGCAGGTTCATCTCCATCTACTCTTAAGGTTCAATTGGCAGCTATTTCTAATTTCCATGTGGGCATTTCTGAATCTGCCCTAATGTCCCACAAACTTTGCAAAGCCTTTTTGAAAGGAGTTTTTCTTCTCAGACCTCCTATAAGAAATCCTCCTTCTCCTTGGGACCTAAATTTAGTTCTTGCTTCTTTGATTCTTTCCCCTTTCGAACCTGCAGCTTCATGTTCCTTGAAATTATTATCATGGAAAACTCTCTTTCTGGTGGCTATCACATCAGCTAGAAGAATTTCAGAACTTCAAGCACTCAGTTGTCGTTCTCCTTATCTTGTGTTCCATAAGGACAGAGTTTCCTTACGAACTAACCCGTCCTTTTTGCCTAAGGTGGTTTCAACATCAAATATAAATCAAACCATTGACCTCCTGTCTTTTTCCCAGAGTATTCAAATAGGTCTGAACAAAAATTACACTGCCTGGATGTTCATCGTCAATTAAGGTACTACTTGGATAGGACGAAACAATTCAGAAAATCTGATCAGCTGTTTGTCTCCTATGCGGAAAGCAGAAAGGGACTTTCAGTTTCAAAGGTATCATTATCCAGATGGCTAACATCTTTGATTTCCCTGGTATATGAAATTAGACAACAGAAATTGCCTAATAAACCTAAAGCCCATTCCACCAGAGCTTTGGCTACTTCTTTAGCCTTCCAAGACAGACTGCCTATTGACACCATTTGTGCAGCGGCTACTTGGGCTACTCCTCACACTTTTATTTCTCATTATAAGTTGGATTTAGCTTCTAGGCATAGAGCTAATTTTGGTTCCACTGTTCTCAGGAGTCTGTTCCGTTAGACCACCCGGGACAAGGTGCTAGGGACGCGGTCCCATCCAGCAAGAATGAAGGCGAGATAGACAACTTAACATATAGAAGTTATGTTCTTACCATAACGTTCCATGTTAGTTGTCTTCTTCTCGCCTTCTTCTTGCGTCCCACCCTCCTTCCCCCTGGCCCGGACAGACCTAGAGGAGTTGTCATCGTGACCTCTCTTTCTACCACCTCTTTCTTAGTCATATGCTATTATGCATATTTCTTGGTTCAGGATGTAGGTCACCCTTTTTCTTCCTGTTGTTAGAGGTGGATTCTGTTTTACAGTTATACTGTTACTGTTATAAGCTGGGGTTAGCTTACAAACGAGATCTGAGGTAACTCTCGCCTAGCATTGTGGGATATAAGGGGAGCCTCGAGCCGGTGGAACCAACTCTCGAGCTTTTAGAGTGGCCGAGTCGGAGCCGAGGTCGACTCCGAACCCATCCAGCAAGAAGAAGGCGAGAAGAAGACAACTAACATGGAACGTTATGGTAAGAACATAACTTCTATTTTAAACAGACTCACCGGAATACCAAATGTACGATCGTTCACTTTTCGGCTCTCCGAGACTGCTTCTATGCATCCTGCTGTATTGCTGGACTTTCTTAAGCCTCTACCAATTGTTTAACAGCACCAAGGCCTCTTAATAAAAGCCACGAGGCCATCCAAGGTAAACCAGATCTACTTTCACTTTCAAACTTTCTCACGATGGGAACTAAAATTTGCTCCCATGCTCCACTTCTGGTTATTTGATGCTGTTATGCTTCCGGGACATCCAGCAAGCTCTAATGGTCCCCCTACGCATTTGCAGCATGATGGAATGCTCCTCTACTCATGGTCCGAGCAACGTGCTACTTCATGTTTACTGAGATCGTAAACTGCGGACACCTAAAAAAAAAAAGAACATTACCTAAAGGATCGTTTACTACAAGTTAAAAACACCTGAAAAAGAGAACACTAAAGGCTTTTAAAAGCCAATTCATTAATGCAATATTATCTGCGGCACTTAGCAACACACAACAGAATAGCTAGACATGCAGTTATCAAAATTAGATGCAGTCTTTTCAAGTGCAGGGTTTCATTACAGTTATCCTGACTGAAATGCATTACAGAGTTGCTGGCCTTCAGGTTTGTATAGTCTTGTCATGAGAAAAGTCGAAAGTCTTCTCCATTTCCATCATAGTAATATAATAGAACCGGAAGACTTAGCCCAAATCAGTGTGTTACTTCCTTAAACTCAATATTGTATTATGCTGAGAGCAGTTTGCAAACAAAAACTGTACTTCTGCTGGCTCATTCCCATTTCTAACCTCTCCTTATCTCAGCCTACTAGAACTTTTTGGCCTAAATATCTTCTTAGATGTCTTTCTCCATACCTAGTTCAGACTGTCTTTTGACAGAAAAAACATTGTCAAACATTGTTCCTACAATCAGTAAACAGATTTTGTGCTTAACTGAATTTTACCTTCTGTTGCAGCCTTGAGCACCATCTGAAATTCCATCTGTGTAAAATCACTAAATGCTTTACAAGTATTAACCAAATTTTATTTTGAGATGATGGCCTGTGTTTATACTTCTGAAAATGTGACCAGGAATAATGATGTTTACTTTCCCTTAAACAGTTCGCCTCACAGCAAGAGGTTCTCCGGTTCGATCCTCGGCTGGGGTGCCTTCTGTGCGGAGTCTGCATGTCCTCCCTGTGGTCGCGTGGGTTTCCTCCGGGTGCTCCGGTTTCCTCCCACATCCCAAAGACATGCTGCAGGTGGATTGGACACTCTAAATTGGCCCTAGGTGTGCGTGTGAGTGTGCCTTCTGTGGAAGGTTGGGCGCCGGGCTGGCAACTCGACACCGTAAAACTCCACTGCCATTCAATGTGCGGACAGGTGATCCGCTGTGGCGACCCCTAACCGGGAAAAAGCCGAAAGAAGAAGAAGAAGAAGACTTTCCCTTAAACAGTTAAATCCTGGAGGGAGAAAAAGAAACATTACCCACACCCCTGGACATAATACAAAAATTGCAGTGACGCAAGAGACAATTTTTTATTTAATCAGCTGCCAGAGGCTGACTGTTCACTGAAGTACTTGTAATTCATTATTGCAGAAGTGCTGGTTCATATATATGTCCCCTTCTGTATATTTAGCTTATCGGCTGCTAATCCAGAAGTCAAATAGGAAAATCGTGAACAAATTCAAGCAATGTGCATACAATTATCTGCATGATACTGAGGTAGACAGCAGCATTCCAAACATATTGACTCTGCAGGGCAACCTATTTAGATGGAACAGATGGGCATTCTCTGTTTTTTGAAATCTATGGGTGGGATTCATAATGCAGTTTGCATCTTTGTTAGGTTTCCACACAGTAAATCCACATACCAGAGCTCTGTACAACTTATGAACATCTACTAAGGCTTTAGAATATGTGCATGCATTGTGTAGTACCATTGTCTGCATCTAAAAATACATTGATCGTTAAGTATACAGTGCAAACTAGAAGATTATGGAAATTGCTAGTGTGGACTATCAGAAGAGTATCAAACAAAGTCATGCCCAGTGATCAATGATATTGCTGAGCACCAATATTCAGCAAACAAACAATGAACAATATCTAGCAGTATGCATGAAATTGTTTGCATGCTAATGAGAAGACAATAGCTTTCCAAGCACAGTGACACTACAGAAGATCCTAATATAAGGTGTGACCCCTCCAGTGGTTCCTATTTGTGAAAAATGTGTAAATGACATCTGCCCTGCTGACCTGGCGAATGAGAGTGAAACCTATAGGTATTGTTTTGTGTCAGGACTGTGGAGTAGGAAATTCCACAGTCAGATCCGATCTGCAATCATTATGACCTTACATTAACCCCAGTAATGACAGAATATTATTCTCTGATAATACCCAAACAAATACTTCTGTGTATTTAACTTATGGGCTGCTAAACAGCTTTATAAACAAATACCCTATACTTTAATTATAAAATTAATGTGTCAAAATTCCTTTGCTATAATAAATACACATAATATGTACTACTGGCATTGTAAATTACTGAATGAACATAGACACGCCTTACAATGATCCTGTTGACCTATATACCTAATACACTTCTGTGAGACATAACTGCAAACCTTAAATGTCTGCAATAAAATATAATAAACATATTACATGAATGTAAAAGCTTGGAGAAGGGAATTTCTAATAAAATTGGTGTGGGACACATTATTAAGACTCATGGAGAAGCAATAATATCGTGCTATCTTAATAATTGTACAAAACATGGGGTAGTAATAATATGAATGAAAGTCTGTCTTATCAAATAACATTTACTAGAGACAATCTACGATATACCATATACATCTAATGATTCCCCATATGTACAATACAGTGATATATTTTTTATACCTGCAAACTAAAACCCCAAAACAAAATAACTCGGTTGAGCTTCACAGATGACAGACAGATCACTATAGATATACAGTCTTATATAGGGCACAAAGGGAAAAGAAGTAATATTAATGGAAAGGGAATAGAGAGGGTCAATATACAAAAGAGAACATACAAAATAATCTTAGTTCTTAGTATTGATATAATGAAAGGATATAGCTAACTGTTCTACCAATATTTTCTAGTATATTACTATACCATACTAACATTCACAAATCTATTTATATTAAAACCCTCTTACAATGGACCTTTACCTCCTATAATGGTTTCTTACTAAGACCTTCCTTAATTACATTTATAATCTATTGTCAATAACATAGAATGTACACTCTATCTATTCTTTCAGATACATGTAAATATGTTGAGGAGTTTAGGGTTACTTTAGTGGTGCATTTAGGGGAATTAGCTTGTTAAGCTTTGTTTATGTAGGGAATATATTTGCAGGGATACCAGCTTACACTCTCTATTTAAATATGACAACCCAATCTACAATCATTATGCTGTTCTACAGATCTATAAAACTAATAACGACCTACTCCCTGCTTTATTCCTGGTCCAAGGGGATAGTGGTTAGGCACTGGGTGGGGACGGGAATAAAAGGATGCTTTCTTAACTTAACTTTATCAGTATATAAACAGAATTCATCATCACAAATAAGCACTCTAGACTTACTTCATAAACAACCCAATTATATATATGTGGGAATTTGATTCATGGAATATCAAAGGGCTCCAGAATAAAAAGAAAAGAAAACATTTCTTACATCTTATTCAGAAACCGAAATCGAACTTCATAATGGTACAGGAAAGACATTTATCACTTGAGCAATGGTCAGAAATCAAGGAGAAAAAATGGATAAGAGATATCATAGCTTCTGAAGGCAAATCTAATAGTGCTGGGGTAGCTATAATAATTAAAAAACAGTTCCAAGACAAGATTTTAGAAACCCAAGTGGACAAAGAGGGGAGATGGTGCTACGTAACCATTCTAACTCCAAATCTTTGCAAACCTCTTCTCATACTTAATGTTTATGCCCCTTGTAAAAACCAACATAACTTCTTTGCCTCTTTATATCCCATCTTAAATAAATTCCAAGATTATTACATGATTCTAGGTGGAGACTGGAACACTTATCTAAACCATAACTTAGACAAAACAAGTTCTAATCCAATATATAATAAGCAAGCTCACCTAGCACTAAGAGAACTTATTCAGGATTACAAATTATATGACCCTTTTAAATATGGTGACAGTATAAATACTGAAACCCAGATAGTTATAGACTTATCTCACTATTAAACATTGATACTAAAATACTAACATCCATACTTGCAAACAGATTAAAAATCTTATTAGATAAAATTATTTCCCCCAAACAATCTGGTTTCACAACACTCAGACAAACGAGTGATAACACACTAACTCTTAATACTTTAATCTCTCACACCAAACACTCTAACCTAAATGTATAGGCTCTAGTTATAGATGCCCATAAAGTCTTTGATAGAGTAAATATAGAATTTTTATTTCAAACATTACCTTACTTCAATATTCCACAAAAATGTATCCAGATCCTGCAAATTCTATACAATAACCCCTATACATCTCTATACATTAACAAAACTTGGTCAAAGAGAATTGCAATTAAAAATGGAACTCGGCAAGGATGCCCTCTATCTCCTATACTATTTAACTTATATCTTGAACCACTCTTCTTAAATATCAAACAAAATCTTTACCATAACCCTCCAATAATATATAACACCAAAATCTTCCTCTCAGCCTTTGCAGATGATTTAAACACCTATTGTACCACACCAATCTCAGATGTAGACAAAATATTATCTGCCATAGAACACTTCTCAATAATATCAAATTACAAATTAAATCTTAAGAAAACTAGCATATTTCCTTTAAAAACCCCTAAACCATTCTCGCTTTTACCCTAATAGGAAAAATAAAAACAAAGGAGGTAATCAACTACTTAGGTATTACTTTTTCAACAAACAACGAAGATTTCTACTCAAATAATATAACCCAAAAATGGCAGAATATCATTTTAGACTTTAACAGATGGAAAAATCTAAAACTACCTTTCCTGGCTAAAGTCTCAATAATTAAAATGAATGTATTACCCAGATTACTCTATATATTCATTAATACTTAATTAAACATACAAAATAAATTTTTTAGACAAATTCACACTTTGCTCGCAAAATTTATATGGGATCCTAAAAACACCTCTTTAGTTAACACTACCACACTATCAGCTACTAGCACTGTTCACTCTGTCTCTCCATTCCACTCACCTTTAGCACAGGTGCCAGTTACTCTAACCCCTGCTACTCCCGAATCCTGTTTAAGAAAACTTGACAAATAGGCTAAACTCTACTGTTCCTAAACAACATCACCATCTCCACTGCCCATCCCCTCTTCTCCCACTCACTTAGGCTGACTAACAATTCAATCAATTTTGTCACTCCCAATTTATCATTCTAATTCTTTAATAATTATAAAGCTAAATTATTTCTTTGGTTTCTAAAAATCCCATTTCCATGAAAAAAACAACTTTAAATTTCTTCCTTAAATAGTATAGTACTAAGATTGAAGTTACCCCACGTACAAAACTACTTGGCATGACAATCAATGACAATCTTAACTTTGATTTACATATCCACAATATCATCAAGAAAACCCATCAAAACTAGACACCCTTACACAGAGTAAAGTAATTCCTTACAGACTCTGCCAAAGTACCTCTAGCCACCCCTTATCTCTTGCCCTCTCTCCTATACAGAGCCCATATCTTGACCAACCTACAAGCCTCACTTAGTTTTAAACTTGAGCAGTTCTATAACAAAGTCATCAGATTTGCTTGCAACAAACCTTACTATACCCACCACTGTTAGCACTAAAAATACTTAACTGGTTTGAGCTACCTCACCACCTATCTTATACTCCACTTACCTGAACCCATAAAGTTATCCATACCCCATCCACCTGCCCAGCAATTAGACCCTTACTCTAATACTATTGTCCAAATCATTCCTTTTGATCAAATAATAAACATCTGCTTACCATTTGAAAACCATAATGGGCTGCTGGAGTTAGTCCCTATTCCGATAGTGTAGCTAGAACATGGAATTACAGTTTTATATCAGTCAGGTCTAACACACACCTTACAAACCATTACTAAAATACCTCCTCTTTGCCTCCTGGCATTGTCCCTGCTCTTCATCTGGGACATGGCTCTCTAACACACTTCATCACCCTACTTATACCTCTGTTTAAAGCACTAAATCACTTAACCTGCTTATCCCCTCCTAATACCTCACTTTAATGTACTTCTTAGCCAACTATACCTACTTCTATTTAGCACAACCAAATTACTACTCCATCACTACTTCTCTAATGTATTTCTTAAGTTAAGTTACCTATCTTATACACCACTCATCTATCTGTAAAGTCTCAATACATGGCCTGTAAAATTAATGTTTTTGAATATCAGTACAAATTTTATTATATTGACTATTATGCTATGCATTCACATAAACTTCATTATAAATTGTTTTGTTGTTTGGTGTTGTAAATATTGATTGCATTAAATATGATAACCCTGAAGCTTTTCTCCCTGGGCCTCTGCTGAAAAAGGGCATCTGTGCCCAGTCACACCTTCTGGTAAACAAATGTCAATAAATAAATATATATATATATATATATATATATATATATATATATATATTCCTTACATTGTTATTCATTCTAGTTACATTTATGTAGTGTTTGAAATCTGTAGAGTTGACTTCATGTAAATCATAGTCTGATATTGTATACTATATGTATTTCTCTAATTCCCTTTCCTGTCAGTACATTATTAGTACTGTCTACACTATATATATTGTTTTTTCTTATTGTTTACCACATGTATTTCCTTAAATTGCCCTTTGTAATTGTACTTCAGTGAATTTTTGGAGCACTATATTTGTAGAGTTTTTCTCCCTGGGCCTCCACTGAAAATGGGCCAGCCTAGGCCCAGTTGGACACTGCCAGTAAACAAATAGAAAAAAATAAATAATCTCTCCTCTCTTCTTCTTACAGCTCAAACCTTGATGGCAGATAGGTGTCTCCCTCTCCTCTTGATACTGTTTTAGCCTACAAGGTAGTCTGGTTAATTCTACACTAATGCCCCCTTTTCATCTTCTTCCTCCTGCATGCATATTTGCACTCTGCTATCTCCCACTGCCATAGTGTAGGCATCAGTAACTGTAATCTCTACTCTTGTCTCTATAACTGTGCTATCTTCTTAGATGTCTTGCTTCTTACCTTTTCATCATTAGCCTAGGTGAGTAGGCTAATTTCACTATCACTCACACAGTTAACACCCCTTCTAGCCTAAGGGACTGAAAGCCTTTAATCCCTTTTCTCCCTTGCTAGCTTCTTCTTCTTCTTTCGGCTTTTCCCGGTTAGGGGTCGCCACAGCAGATCACCTGTCCTCTCATGATTGGCAGTGGAGTTTTACGAGTGAAGTTGCCAGCACGGCACCCAATGTTCCACAGAAGGCACACACACATGCACACTCACAACTAGGGCCAATTTAGAGTGTCCAATCCACCTACAGCATGTCTTTGGGATGTGGGAGGAAACCAGAGCACTCAGAGGAAACACACGCGACCACAGGGAGGACATGCAGACTCCACACAGAAGGCACCCTAGCTGAGGATTGAATCGAAGAACCTCTTGCTGTGAGGTGGCAACACTAACCGCTGCACCACTGCGGCCACCCCCTTTTCTCCCTTGCTAGCAAACTATCTAATCTGCAGTAATATCTCACAACTCTTTTCCACACTACCTAGGACTTGAATAATTTACTCCCTGCTTTAACACAACCCAACAGGCTGACACTTATCCATGCTTCCTTCTAGGCTATGTAATCCCCCAACTTTCAAACAACCTAGGTTGCAGACAGGTTGTTCCTCTTCCATTATCTATCGCAGATCAAATAATATATAATTTTCTTCTCTTCCTGATTTGTAGACTACTCTCCCTGCCTTTACATGTGTTCCTTATATCTTACATTGCTAAAAAAATAGTGTGTAACGTATACTCACACATCACCATCTGCTACACACCCTTCAACTCCTGCTCCCTCTTACAAGACCTCCTAATCACTAATATATCTCTGTATGTTCATTACCCTCTCACTTTTGCCCCCTTTTGCCTCAGCCTTGCAACCCCCCGATACACATATACCATGACACATGACCTACCAAAACTCTTAGTATCTTGCTCACTTCTATTCACCTTACATATATGTATATATACATTGATATATATATATATATATATGTGTGTGTGTGTGTGTGTATATATAAATATATATATATATATATGTGTATATATATATATATATATATATATATATATATAGATATATATATGGATGGGTTTATGTCAAAATCTCGAGTTTTCAAAAACTCAGAATTCATATTGTCGAGACAATATGATCAAGTTTCCGAAAACTCAAACTTCAAAAAACAAAAAAATCTACTTTTTTCTACATTTCTGCAGGGGGGCTTGCCATGTGGATGTCTGCACCCCCCCCCCCACACCCACTGCATATTATATATACCAACTTCGAGATTGTATTACAGTGGGGAAAAAGGTAAATTCCCCGATCCTCACTGTACTGTAATATCTATTCAAAAGCTTTAAGTTTTCGGAAACTCGATCCGATGTTCTCAACCATATCAATTTGAGTTTCTGAAAACTCAAGCTTTTCATAGGGACCTATATACACACACACACACACTTGAGGAGTGGTTCCAGCCCAGTAACTTGTAGCTTATTGGCCGTTTTGGGCCATTTCCTATCTCTTTCTTACTCCCTGCTTTAAAGCCCGCTTTAGCACGCTTTTGCGCTTGTAATTGACTCAGCACAGCTCCTCGTGGTGTCCTGCAGAGTTCTACAAGCAGCAGCGAGTGGAAAAGTGACTTTCTATTGATTATAAGTATTTTTTTGCTTACTTATTTCCGACTGCTGTTTCTCGCCGAAAAGCGAGTTTCTTTAACTAAATAAGCTCTGCAAAGTTGTTTTACTGCATTCCTGCCTGTACTTCTGAGTTTTTTGCACTTTTAAAGTTTGTTTTTGCTTAGTTTAACTGGTAGGCTACACACTCAAGTGCGCTAGCCGAATTAAAGCATTTACTGTGTTTCTGTACCTAATTTCTACTACTTTGTAAAAACAGAAAACAAAACAAAAAAAAAATCCTTGTTTCCCGCTTTAACTGAACTAGAATAATCCAGTCTTCAGGTATTGCTGATCTCTGGGCTGTGTCATAGTTCCTGTGTTGCCCATATCCTTATTTGGATAGGAGGAAGCTTCTTTGTTCACCAGTGAGAGTGGGGAGCTCTGAGCAGCCTGTCTGTCCCTTGAGGAGTGGTTCCAGCCCAGTAACTTGTAGCTTATTGGCCGTTTTGGGCCATTTCCTATCTCTTTCTTACCCCCTGCTTTAAAGCTCGCTTTAACACGAATTTGCGCATAGCGCAGCATCGGGCAGTGCCGCTTAATCAGGTTTAAACTATTCCCAGCTCCACAAAGTCTACTCTTCACTTTTTCCCTTGGAACTGCTCTAACTCTCAAACTAAACACTCTTTTCTCAATCTAAAACTCTGCACTTGCTCATATAAGCAATTTTTATAAGTTAAGCATTAATAAACTAAAAAAAGCACTACATCCTCATATAATCCCCTTGAGTACCTTATCCCCTATTGGTCCTTTCTGATTCAGTTACAAAGGAGTTCCCTGTTCTGTTCTAGCATGTCAAAAGGTCAGTTGCTGGCTTCCTCTCCAGTCCAGCTGGTGAATCTGGGAATCTTGAGGCAATGTTTCAACTGCCTCATGTACACAGACAACCCTCTCCTCCTCCCAACAAGTGCAAATATATGTGAGAGATGCAACTATATAACCAAACTGGAGGCTGAGCTCTCTCGACTCAGTACTGGTGTAACCAGTCAGGAGGAGAAGGTAACCACACACACCACAAATCCAGTCTCACATAGACCTACCACAACTGCAAACCAAACACATAGACACACAAAAACATACTCGGAGGCTCTAAATAAAAATCTGCCAAAGCAGCAGAGACCTCCAAAGCAGACATCCAAGCAACCACTACCTCAAAACAAAACACATGCAACACATAGTTCACAAAGTCAGTGTGCCAAACAGTCACAGCCCTTAAGGCTTAACAACATACCTGATACACTTGTAATAGGTGACTCTATAATCAGACACACTGACGTCCCGCTCACCAGGCTGAACAAGGAAAGGGTCACAGTGAGCTGCCTGTCAGGCACTAGAATCCGCCACATAACACAAGCACTTAGGTCACTCCAAAGCAGGTACAAATATGACTCAGTCATTGTCCATGCTGGTGTGAATGACCTGACACGTACCTCCCTTGACTACATGAAAAGAGACATAGAGGAGCTCTCTGATTATGTAGCCCAGGCCGGTATGACACTGACCTTGAGCAGCATCTTACCCTCACCAAGAATGATGCCACAGTATAAAGACAAAATGATCAATTTCAGCAATTGGCTTAAGTATTGCTGTCATTCAAAGGGGATCCAGTATCTGTCTGCCTGGGATGACATGCTCGAAAAGCCACGCTGCTTCGCAAGGGACAGCTTGCACCTGTCACCCCTGGGCTTTCGGATATTGGCAAAGGCTCTTGCCACCCTCATAGTGCCTTTTTTAGGCAAGGCTCAAAAGACAAACCCACCTCCTTAGACAACACAAGTAGAAAGAAACTAAGGGTAATGCTGCTCAACACCAGAAGTCTAAACCTCAAGATGCACGTTCTCGAAGCCCTCCTCAATATGGAGAACATTGATGTCTGTGCAGTGACAGAAACCTGGTTCAAAGCTCCCGAGAACACCCCAGCACTACCAGGTTATACCTCATATCATGCTTTTTGGCCCTAAAACTTGGACCGAACCACAAAAGGAGGGGGAGTATCCATTTTCATCAAGGATACCCACACCTCCAGGTTAGTGGCATTGCAAGAAGCATCGGAGACCATCCATGTGCAACTAACAGTGGGCAAAACTGCTATCCAGTTTGTAGCATGCTACAGACCACCCTCTCAAACTCAGGAACCCCACTCGGCCTTCCTGAAGACACTGGAGAATATGAAGGTCTCTCCAAATGCCATCATATTGGGGGACTTCAACTACCCAAACATAGACTGGGAGCATTACTCAAGCCCCAACACCCTAGCCCGAAGGTTCCTAGAATTCATAAACTCAAATGCTATGGAACAACTAGTCACCACTCCCACAAGAGGGGAAAACATACTAGACCTGATCATCACAAACATGGGGACAATGTTCCATACCAGAAGTATACCCCTCATTGGTAAGATCGAACCATAAATTAATCTTACTGGAAATCCACATCCCGCCCCCACCCCCAGCACAGAAGACCACAGTAAAGAACTTCTCAAAAGCAGACTTCACACTTCTTAAAACCAAAGTGGAATCCTTCAAGGCCCCTGGGCCAGTGGAAACTACAGCCCAATCTGCTGAATCCTTTATAAACGCATTCTATGGACACCTTCAGAAATGCATGGATCATGCAATCCCAAATAAAACCAAGACCCATTCCCCCAAAGGCAGGCATCCTGTCTGGTGGATCCCAGCCATAAATAAGCTATACAACAGAAGGAGAAAGCTACTACATGATAGAGCAAAATCCCTAAAAGGGAAGGCATCTCTGATCAGTACTAGCAAAAAACTACCATCACTCATAAAATCATCCAAGGCCAGCTTTGACAGAAAAATTGCACAAGACACTAAAGATAATCATAAGGCTTTCTTTAGTTATGTTAGAAACCTGGGTGGCAACTCCCAGATATGCTTAGAGTTAGTCCATAATGACAAAAAATACACTGAACCCACAGACATTGCCAACATCCTGGCAGACAGGTTCAGTGCAAACTCCCCCCCCCCCAAAAGGACAAATATCTATCCCAGCAGAGTGTTGCTTCCCTGACATCTCAGATGACCAGGTGAGAGCCGCCATCTCCAAAGCAAAAAACACAGCATCAATGGGACCAGACGGTGTTCCGGGCTGCGTGCTACATGAACTCCAAGAAGAGCTGAACCCACACATAAGGCTGCTGTTCAATCTCAGCCTTACTACAGGATATGTACCCAAAGAATGGCGTACAGCAACAGTGGTCCCACTCCACAAAGGAGATGCTTCTACGGACCCTGGAAACTATCGCCCCATAAGCCTGACTAGCCTGGTCTGCAAAGCTATGGAGAGGATCATTATGGAATTCATAAACAAAGACATTGGGGACCTACAGACACTGGATCCTACCCAATTCGGCTTTGTTAAGGGCAGATCCTGCCTCTTGAACCTGGTCGACTTCTTTGAAACAGTCACCAAGGCTATTGATGAGGGTAAGGTAGTTTACACAGCCTACCTGGACCTCGCAAAAGCCTTCGACACAATACACCACTCGGGCATCATAGACAAGCTCTCCAGCTTAAATATAAACCCCTATGTCATAAGATGGGTTGCAGACTGGCTCAAGGACAGAACCCACATGGTCAGAATTGCTGGAGCCATGTCAGACTCTAAACCAGTCACAAGTGGCATCCCACAGGGATCAGTCCTGGGACCTCTCTTATTTGGTATATATTTTTCTGAGGTACAGGCTAACACGGGAGGACTGTGGCTGACCAAGTTCGCAGATGACTGCAATCTGGGCACCATAATTGACTCTCCAGCTGACACAAGCATCCTCCAAAAGGGTATCATAGAAATGGATAACTGGTGCCAGAGCCATGGCCTTAAACTAAATGCCAAAAAGTGTATAGTCATACCCTTTGGGAAAAACAAAGTGCCCACAAATTACCACATAGGTGGTAATCCATTAAGTACGCAAAAAGTAATTAGGGACCTAGGGACCCAAGTTGATAGTAACGTCTCCTTTGACAATCACATTGCCAAAGTGGTTAGAAAGACCTTCTATATAGCCCACCTTATCATGAAAGGATTCACATCTAGATCAAGGGAGGTCATTGTGCTCCTTTACTCTTCCCTCATCAGGCCCATAATTGAGTACAATGCCCCATTTGGGATGTACCTTACCCGACACCTGCAGCAACTAGAAAGACCCCAAAAGTACCTCACAAAGAGGATCAAGGGACTCAAACAGACGCCATATGCTGCTTGGCTAAAGAAACTCCAGCTCTACTCGGTTGCATACCACCTACTCAGAGGCGATCTATGCCTGACATACAAAGCCATGTCCAACCCGGAATTAATGGACATGCTCCATCTCAGAAAATCCAAATCCCTTAGAGCTACGCGATAGAGAGAATTGAACCTCAGCACATAAATAAATAGGACATGCTGGAGGGACAGATTCATAAACCAGAGGCTCCCTTCACTCTGGAATAGAATCCCAGTCCATGTTAGACAGAGCCTCTCACTGACTCTGTTCAAGAGGAATCTTGACGAGTGGATGGGAGATCGTAGGTTTACCCCAGGGGTCACTTCTGTGTCACTGCTAGACAGAGGCACAGTAAACTAACTTTAAAAAGGGAACAGTAAACTCATTCCAAGGGGTGGCAAAAGCCAAACACACTCTGGCTAGGCTTGTAAATGCCCTAGGGCAGATAGCCTAGTATGAACCTATGAACCTAGATATATATATATATATATATATATATATATATATATATATATATATATATATATGTCTAGTACTGCTGTCCTCATCACCCATAATACCACTCCCATTTTTGTCCTGCTCCAAACCCCTCTCCAGAATGGTAGCATAGTCCGACAGATGTCCACATCCAATCTTAACTGTTATTTACTAGCCACAATGCACTTCGAAAGTCCCCTGTATTACATCCAGGTAGTTAGTCCCACAGAGATCCACTCTTACCAAATATCACAAAAGACAGCTTGCTTACAGACTTCTTTTTTGTTGGGGGAGCTGTTTGATGCTCTGGTTTTGATTCAGCTAATATTTTGTATAAGTCAGCCACTCATACCTAGAAATATATCAGCTGCCGATCATTCACCAGACTAGCTCGTAATGAGTGCCACCTACATTCCTGCTGTGAATCTCTTGAACTTCTCAAGCCAGTAGAATGCAGGTACATTGGAATGATTTACTTTGAAGTTATCTTTTATTGGAATCTGTCTGAGTCTATTGTGCTTTTCTCTCACCAAATAAGGAAAAATAAAATATAAATACCCCTGCACTTTGAGCATAAGGGAGCTTACCATTCTTTCTAGGATTTGCTAAAGTTATTAATGTTATTGTTACTTCTGTCAACTCTATGATAATTTCATATCAAGTCTTTCTGGGACTGTTTTCCCTGGAACCCTTTAGTTTTTGATTCTTGACATGGCTGTGTTCAGGTAGGAATCGCTATACTGCAAATACGTCCATGACATGCTGTTGTACAGGTATGAGTATATGTGTGTGTGTTTATGTGTATGTAGGTGTGGGTATATAGTGCTTATATTATATAGGTATAAAGGAACTGCACTGTAATTCTTATTACTGTATCCAAAATGTACATATAGGTTCATAGGTGTTTACTAGGCTAATGACCACAAGGGCCTTTTTAAGCATGCATCCCAAATCTCTGACAAGTTCTGACACTCTTGATAAGTTTAAGCATGGGCCTGGGAGATTAACCATTTACAGGTTACCTGTTTGCATTAGAGACATTGGTCCCAAACCAGGGATAAATTTCCGGTTTCCCATCCACTTGTCCAAGTTGCACTTGAATTGGGTTAGGGAGGAACTCTGCTTCACATGGATGGGGAGCTTGTTCCATAGACAGGGTAGTCCCTGGGATATATACCTATCTCTCCAGCAGGTCCTATTTATATCACAGGCAAGGTTTAAGTCTTTAGAACAGGTCATTCTGGTACTGTTTGTTTTGTGGATATGCAGAAGGTCCATCAGAGTGGGGTCTGACAATGCCCTGTATGCCAGGCATAGATCTCACCTCAGAAGCCTGTATGAGACAGAATACAGGGATAGGGCCTTGAGGCGGTCAGCACAGGACATATTACTTACGCCCTGTATTCTTTTAGTGAGAAACCTCTGTGGTTGTTCCAGTTGTTGGAAATGCCTGGTTAGGTACATACCAAAGGGGGCATTGTACTCAATGATAGGTCTGATGAATGCTGAATACAGTGGAACAATGACTTTGTTGGACTTAGATGCCATACCTTTGTTTATAAGTTGTGCAACATAGAATGATTTCCTCACCACTGTAGACACGTGATGATAAAAGGCTAGATTACTATCTATGTGTATCCATAAGTCCCTGACTACTGGGTCAACTCTAAAGGGTGTGTTGTCAATATGATAGTTACCAAGAATGGATGACTTCCCAAAGGATACTGTTATGTATTTCTTGGCATTTAGTTTTAGTCCATGACTCTGACACCAGTTGTTTGTCTGTGTCAGCCCCTCCTGGAGAACATTTGTGTCAGTGTGAAATTCAATGACAGGTCCTAATTTGCACTCATCTGCAAATTTAGTCAGCCAGAGACCACTGACATTGGCCTTGACTTCTGAGAAGTAAATGCCAAAAAGTAGCGGTCCAAGGACTGATCCCTGAGGAACTCCACTTGTGACTGGACACTTTGTAGAGGTGGACTCCCCATTTCTAATTTCCGGATCCTGTCTGTCAGTCAGTTGGCCATCCACTGAGTGACATATGGGTTTGTACCTAACTTCTTGAGTTTGTCAGCAATGCCCGAGTGGGGTATTGTGTCAAATGCCTTGGCCACGTCAAGGTAGGTAGTGTGAACGATTTTGCCCTCATCCATTGCTTTGGTGACCTTCTAAAAGAAGTCCACCAGGTTCAGTAGGCATGATCTGCCCTTGACGAAACCAAACTGGGTTGGCTCCAGGATCTGGAGGTTTACTGTATCTCTATTGATCATCTCCATGATAATTCTTTCCATGGTTTTACATATAAGACTAGTGAGACTTATGGGTCCATGGTTTCCAGTGTTTGTAGATGGCCCACCTTTGTGCAGAGGGATGACTGTTGCCTTTCTCCATTCATGAGGCATGAAGCCTGTTTGGAGGCTACAGTTAAATGGTAATTCTAGAGGCCCTGATAGGTCATGGTTCTCGCTATTTAAAAGGCATCTTCAGATATTGTCTGGGCCCATTGATGCAGTGTTCTTGGTCTTAGAGAGAGCATTAAGGGTTTGTTCCCTAGTGATAATAAGGGGAGTTATATTTGATATTTCCTGAGGGAATATTGGGAGGAGAGACGAGTAAAGTTGGAGCTGAATTTATCAGCCAGGAGATTTGCTATATCTTCTGGCTCAGTATAGGTGGCTCCATTTACAATCATCTCTGCACACAATTGTGCATTACCTTTCAGTTTGCGGACATAGCTAAAGAATGCTTTGTGGTTGTCCTTGGCCTGGGAGGCCAAACTTACCTCAAATTTGGCTTTGGCAGACTTTATATGTCCTCTGAGTTGTGTGTTTAGTTTGATGAGAGTACTTGTATCTTGCTGGGTGCTGCACCTCCTAATTTTTGCCATGATTTTCTTCCTCCTGTTATACATCCGATTGATTTTGTGATTCCACCAGAGTGGCTTGTTATTTGAGTTAGTTCTGTACTTCTTCCTAGTGGGTACAGCTGTCTCTATGCAGCTATTAACATGCTTGTACAGGGTTTCTTTAAACAGTTCTGCATACACAGAAGTGTTCTCAGGTTTATAGGGGCTTGAAATTTTAATATATCTTCCCCAAATGCCTCCCTTACACAATTGAAAACTATAGCATCTCAACTATTGCAACAATTAAATTTAAATCACTTTGCAAAGAGTAATATTTTGATCACACAGATTGTGGAAAGTAGGTTACACCTTCTGACAGCCACCAAATTTAGTTATAATGGTTTACAAGTATATACACTTTGGCTAGCTACACTAATGTTCAAACATTTCTTCTTACACTAGACTGTCTAAGCCTTTCTTCTTTTTAAAGCAATTCTCACTTTATCTGATCCTGCCCATTTAGATTTGTTGCCAATACATACACAAAACAG
Organism: Protopterus annectens; assembly: GCF_019279795.1. Classification (NCBI taxonomy): domain Eukaryota; kingdom Metazoa; phylum Chordata; order Ceratodontiformes; family Protopteridae; genus Protopterus; species Protopterus annectens. The sequence goes on from NC_056725.1 coordinate 1,359,482,952, forward strand.
GCTGTCAAACTCAATGTTGCCATAGGTCAAGGTGAGATCTGTTTATGAATAATGTTACTCAAGCCATATTTTCTGTCAGTATCACCCAACTTCATACATATACTACTGGATCTTCCTCACAGGATTTTTACCTGTACTGGCAAAATTTGGTCCTGTTTATTCTAGTCAGCTCTGTAAAATTGTTGCTGTTCTACCTTCTCCTCCCTGAAAGAGCTGGAAAGAGAACCACCAGTACACACAGATTATATGAAATCATAGGCTAGCACCTTCCAACAGGTACACCTTCCTGTACAAAAATCATAGATAGTTACTGTGCATGCAGCCCAGCAGACCATTGAAGAGCCTAGACAGTTGTCTCAAAATGCTTTAGAGGCCTGACTGTTGAAGCGACTTGCTCAAAATCATGAAGTAGACAAATGGTGGCTGAGGGAATAAACCCCTGGACTACAGGAAGCAGTTTGTTAACCGTGAATAGCATTAATCCTCTGTACAAACTAGCAGACTAAGAAATGCAGACGTAGGAAGAAGAGGCAAAACTTCACACTGATAAATAGACCAGATGTCAGAAATTAACCCTATACTATAGGCCATGAGACACAGACTACACACTGAGTCAAAGGCTTCATAGAAATGACTACCATTCAGTAAATGAAAACATTTTTATCCAAACACCATTAACACAGCTAAAACAAATGCATGTCCATATGTAGCCTCTTCTAATATACCTGTTAATGCAGTTGCCACTGAACCTGCATTCTGGGTAAAAATGTATCAAGAACCAAGGCCCATAAAATATTGGCAGCACAACATAAAAGCCTACACCCACCTGAAGAAAGAGCAGGCCAAGTAGTTGTGTCATTATCATCATCACCTCCCCTTTCTCCATTGTTCTACAAAGGGATGAGGTATTGTGTCAGCAGTAAGCACTTCTCTGTATTCAGTGCACTACTCCTACATTCTTCAACAGTCCAGCCTGTTGCAGGTCTTCTCTCATACAATCCATCCACTCTTGATCGGACATCTCTTTTTCCTCTTGCCTTCTTCCTCCCTCCCCTAAATCATCTTCTGCTTTCTTGCAGATGACCAAGCACCATAATCTGTTGTCTTTAATCTTTGCTGCAATTGGATATAGTTTGGCTTCTGCTCTGATTTCTTTATTTTTTTTATCTGTCCCACATTGTGCATTCTTCTGCCCATCTTAAACACTTCATGCACATTACCTAAAGCTTCCTTAATTGTTCTGTCTTTACTTCCCAAATGGAAGTACTGTTTGCACCACTGTTTTTTAAACCTTACTTTCAACTTCTTTGTCATTCTTATATCACACATTACCCCGACACTCTCTATATTTCCAAAAGAACAAGAAGTCTGAAACTCAGATCTTTGCCATTATTTAGTGACTACAGTTCTTAATGGCAGAGAATCACACAGTTTGCAAAACAGGTAAAAATGCTGGCAAAATCAGGGGCATTCTGCAAATATATCTTGAATATTCTTGCTTGTAAAGATAGATCATAGCTTGAATAGTTTTATTACAGTAGGCATTCTTCTTCTCTTTCTCTCTAATGGGCCATATCTTTAAATATTTTTAACTGCAGAATGGACTCTTTTTTTCCCCTTTCGTTCTCTCTCACTTTTTGTCCTTATTACCTAAACAAATAGCTTCAACATAATTCATTAGCAATTAACGCCTCTGTACAGTGGAATGTCATACTTCTAGCAGCCTAATAAACATCCTCACACTAGAGCATTTACTAAAAATGTAAGTTAAAAAAGTGTAATGCAAACACATGTAAATCTTTTGAGAAAGCACAGTTGTGTAAGATGTTATCATAACTGGAGATGTCCTGCTTTTTACAGTTGCAGTATTCTTTATACTTGGCATATACGGCCAAGGATAGCCTAATGTCCAGCCAGTATAAAAAGCCTTTACATCACCTCAGAGTTGTTTCTCAGGCATATGTTCCTAGTGCAGGCTTAGGGCATGAAGGTGACATGTATAAGCTCAATCCTCAGAACTAAAGTGCCCCAAGAGAACCAGAGCAATGACAAATAAAACAAGGACATGAACATGGACGTGGACATCCAGGAAGGGAAAGAGAAGCAGTGAAAAGAGCTTGTTTGTCTTTTCAGCTTTTCCCAGTTAGGGGTCGCCACAGCAGAACTCCGGTCCGCTAAAGATTGGCAGTGAATTTTTATGGTGCCGGGTTGCCAGCCCGATGCCCAACCTTCAGCAAAGGCACACCCATTCACACATGTCTTTCAGAGGCCACTCGACCGCGGGGAGGACATGCAGACTCCACACAGAAGGTACTCCAGCCGAGAATCGAACAGGAGAACCTCTTGCTATGAGGCAACAATGCTACCACTGTACCACAGTGGCAGCAAAGGAGAAAAACCTTTGGCCAGAAAAAGGTTCACAGAAGAAAAAAGGGAGTAGGAGAGACTGACCAAATACTGCAACAGTGAGAAATAGGACATCTACTGCTAGGGTAAGATCTTACATGACTTCCTTATCACTGTTGTAGTTTTCTTTATACCTGGGAATGTACTAAAACTACTTTAAAGTATAGGAGGAAGAAAGTAGAGAAGAGCCATTCACAAACCCATGAAGGATAGCTCTGGCAAACCCTGCTTTGCTCTAGAAATGACATCCTACTTATAATGTTTAGTAAAAGTGAGGACAGAGGAATAAGTAGCAGATCCAAAATGCAGCTAGTATCCAGAACCTTGAAAAAAGTTCCAGAAGAGGCTACTGCCTTACTAGAATGAGCTGGAACTGTAGCCAAAAGCTGCCTGCCATGAAAACGAATAACAAAATGAAATTGCTTTAGAGAAATAGGATGAGATGGTTTGCTTATAAACTGCCAAACCCAATATACTGGCATTAAAGGAAACACAAATCTGCACAGATTTTTGGATGCCCTTTGTTTTATCCAAATAATATTTGAGCTATTTATGTAAATCCAAGTTGTGAAACACCTTCTCACTAGCAGATTGAGGAGAAGAAGAAAAAAAGGAAGGAAGATGAATAGATTGATTCAGGGGCAAATTATAACCCACCTTGGGCATAAAAGAATTGTTCATACACAGAGACACTTTGAAAAAAAAAAAAAAGAAGGAAATGCCACGAGAGCCTAGAGTTCAGAAGTACGAGCCATCAACAAAACAGTCTTCCAAGTGTAATGTTGCAATGAAGAAGAAAAACAGGCACTAAAGGGGCCTGAGAAAGTTTTTCAAGAAGAAAAATAAGGTCCCAAGAGGGAGGAATAGGCTTTCTGGTGGCCTGATATGAAGGATGCCTTTAAGAAATTGTTTGATTACAAAACAAGAAGCCAAAGTTGAGTGTTCGAAGGCAGAAAAACAGAAATTGCTGACAAATGAGCTTTAACAGAATATACTAAGCCAGCATTAAGCAGTTCACACAAAAAAGAAAGGACCAAAGGGACCCCACAGAATAAAGATCCTGGTCATGCTTAAGACACCAAACAGAAAATGTTTTCTATTTAGCCACATAGGATTTTCTAGTAGTGGGTCATCAAAGTGTCAGTTGAAGCATGGACAAATGGGGGTGGAAGGGACACTCCTTGTCTTGTGTGAGAAGATATATCCAGTGAGATAACTTGGGATGATTACTCCTGGCCAGGTGAAAGAAAAGGGGGGAGTCACTGCTGTCTGGGCCAACAGGGAGTCACCAACAAGATTTTGGGGGAGTCCTTCACAATATTATGCAGGACCTTGCAAAGCAAAGGAAGAGGAGGACAGGCAAAGCAGGAACATTTTTTTCCAAGAAAAAGGCATTGCATCCACTTTCCAAGTCAGTGGAAGCACTAGAACAGGAAGTTGTCTGTTCAGCGAGAAGGTAAAAAGATCTGCTTGAGGAATACCTCACTGATGGGCAATGTCCTCAAACACCTCCCTTTGAAGCATCCATTCATAAGGTTGTGTCCTGCTCAAAGAATGTACCACTAGGTTGTGTTCTGCAGGGATGTATAATGCCTGAAGAACCATATGATGGCAGATAGCAGTATCCCAGGCCTAAAGAGCCAGTCTGCAAAGAAGGTAAGACTTTACACCCTCCCTTTTGTTGATGTACCACATGACTGTGGTGTTGTCTATGAAAACCTTTAGAGGCGTGTGGCCCAAAGGGAGTAAAAAGCCTGAAGAGCCAGAATAAAATCCCTCATCTCTTTGATGTTGATGTACTCTGATATCTGCTCAAAAGGTCAGAAACCCTGAACCCTCAGATTGTTGGAAGAGGCTCCCCATCTCTGATTGGATACATCAATGTGCATCTCTTTTGTAGGAAGGGGAACCTGGAAGGGCAGATCTGGGTTGAGGGAGATATGCTGAATCCACCAATGAAGTTCCAAACTGAGACAAGGTAAAAGAGGGACTGGAAACTTCAGAGGGTTGCAGTTTTGAAGCCAAAAAGTCTTGAGATACCACTGAAATTTTATCATGTGAAGTTTGACAAAGGGAGTCATATGAATTGTAGATGCCATGAACACCAGGACTCTGAGAAATTCCATTTTAGGAAGAACTGAAAGTGGAATAAGAGACTAGAAATAGTCACTCAGAGATAAGACCTTGGTGGGCAGAAGAGAGGCCAACATAGGGATTGTCTGAATTGTCCAACTCCAAAATATGTGATCCTGAAAGGAATTCAAGACTGATTTCTTGAGGTTGAGAGTACATCACACAGTGCTAGAGGAGCATGGCGAAGTGTAGATCCTGAAACAGGACACATTAAAATTGGCCTGAATAAGGAAGTCATCCAGGTATGGGAATATCTGGATACCCCAAAGCATGCAGATGGCTAGCAGAGGGTCTGACATTTGGTGAATACCTCTAGGAGTTTAGAAATACCAAAAGGCAAAGCAGACAACTGAAGTGAGAGGAGGAACAGAAGTATGTAGATAAGCATACTTCAAATCCAAAGAGACTAGAAATGTCTGTGGAAGCAGAAGTGGAAAAATGGTCTAAAGGGATAAAATCCTGAAAGAGGATACCTTTGAAAGAGTGTTGAGGTGGGATAGCTCTGGCATGGATCTCCATAACCCTTCCTTCCTTGGAATCAGAAACATCCTAGAATAAAAAAAAATGTTCCCTGGTTGGACTCTGAAAGTGGTTGAATGGTTCCCTGATCCATAGGACCAAAGGGAAATGAGGAGGTTGGCCAGGAGGTGGCTGAGGAAGACCTAAAAAAAGGGTGGGTATGGACTTCCAAATCTTGAAATGCATGTGTTAGATAATATAGAAGATCCATAGAAGATCCAGGAGTCTATAGTAGCTGTTGCCAAATGGAAGTGAAAGGGAGAGCCTGAGAGACAGAGGAACCTGGCTGAAGGGGAGGGAAAACTGAATGTAAGATAGAGGCATATTTATCAGGAAGAGGGGGCTTTTGACACTTTGAAGTCTGAGCTGGTTTATCAGAGAAACCATGATTGTAAGCTGTCTTGCCTCTAGAGGATTGTCTTGGTCACCTTTGTACAAAAGAAGATTTAGAAGGGTAATTCCTCTAAAATTTAGGTACAAGGGAAACATAAATTTAGGTACAAGAGAAATAAAGATTTGTTTAAGATCCTGCATCACATTGTAAGGTTTTTAAACAGTTCTACATCAGCAGTACCAAACCGATTCTGGTTATCCAAAGGAGAATCCAAAGGCTTAGCCTTAATCTCTTTAGAAAAGGCCTATAAGTGCAAGCAGGAGTATCTACTCATGACAAAAGCAGATGCAGCAGCCCTAGAAGATGCATCAGCCACATCATAGCTGCAATTAATAGTGGCGAGCAACCAGAGAGGTGGAGCTTAGCAAGGGAAGGGCAACAGTTTTATTTTTTTAATCAGATAAACCAGACAAAACTCCTCTCATTTATGATGATAGAGCCAGTACACATCTGGTCATATGGGTCTGGTAATATATGGCCCTAAAGGCCAAGGTAGCAGAAATATATATCTTTTCCCTAGTTTCTCCATAGCTCAGTTGTCTTTGTGAGAAGATACAAGCTTGGAAGAGAATAAAAGTTTAAAAGGCTTACCCATGTGCACAGACTCCAGCAGTGTCATAAGATGGACACACAAAAATATTTAAGAGCCTCATGTACATTTTAAAATGGTTTGGCTTCTTAGGGGGCTGAAGGCTGAGAAACAGGGCCAGATAAGCTACTGTGAAAGTATCCAGCAATGCAGCTAACACTGGAGGAACAGCAGAAGGCCTGAGTGAATCCATTTGCAAGAGTTCATAGCATCTCTTTTGGATCTCTAATACTTGGGAGCAATGTCACTTAAAGTGTTACATCATGACCTAGTGTGTCCCCAAAGGACAGCTCCTCAGAGGGAGCCAGGAGATAAGAAATCCTCTTCCTCTGACCCTAGGTATAAAGGAGAATGAATTTGTGAAGATTATACTTAAGATTCATCTCTTGAAACCAGCTCCTCATCACACGAATCAATATCTGTAGTCCTCTTAGATGGGGTGGATGATCAAGGAGTAGCAGTAATATGGGCAGACAATCCTTGAGTCCCTGAGGAGGTTTAAGAGCAATATGGACATTAAACAGCCCTTGAGTAAAGTTCTGCCACTCTTTATGAGGATGCTTAACAATGCATGTTTCTTTTTTAAAGGAACATCAACCTTGACCAACCTAAGAGGTTCAGAGCCCTGTCTAGACTCAACAAGGATACTATGCACCTCTTCTCTAACTAAGATTTGGGAAATACCCCTAGGCCCTTCAGATATAGTCAGCCATGGTTCCCCCACAACATCTGTGGCAAAAGTATGTACAGCCTCAGAGGACACTGAAGAGGCTGCATGATGGCCTCTGTCTGGATCATGGTAGAGGGAACTGTCATTGGCACCGGACAATCCTTGGAGTCTTCATCCAACTCAAGAGAGACATCTGGTGGAGGCTGTACAATAGCAGGATCAAAACATGCTTTTTCATAAGAGCCGTCTGAACCTCTGTGCAGGCAGATTCAGCCATGATACCTAGGTTCAATAGCTTTAAGCACTGATTCTCCAAATAAATGGATAAGGAAGACAAATGGCTACAGAGCGTCTCAGGTACAAAAGCCTGACAGATAGCACACTGGGCATGGTCATTTGTGGCACCTAAGCAGAAAAGGCACTTATCATATCTGTCTTTATGTGGAATCTGCCTCCCACACTCACATTTCCCCTTCCTGAATTACTTGAACACAAGTAGAATAGGAAACAAAATAAAAAATGGAACCACTACGGGGCACTGATCTGTAAAGGTCTATAGGAACCAGCTCAGTGAAGGATGTACAGACCAAATTTCAAATATGGTGTTCAAACCAGCAGCAAAGAAGTTCTGAAGATTGAGTGCACATATATCACCTTTATGTCCTAAGCATGCACTGGAAGCATACACCTGAGGTACATTGGCCAGGGGGATGTAAAGGCTTTGTTATCCCAAGTAGAAAGAATACTGCAGCAGTGATAAGGAAGTGGTGGCTGTTGTGCTGCAGCAGTTAGTGTTGTCGCCTCATAGCAAGAGGTTCTCCAGTTTAATTCTCGGCTGGGGTGCCTTCTTTGCGGAGTCTGCATGTCCTCTCTGCAGTCATGTGGGTTTCCAACAGGTGCTCCGGTTTTCTCCCACATTCCAAAGACAAGCAGTAGGTGAACTGGACACGCTAAATTGCCCATAGGTGCAAGTGTGTGTGTCAGTGATTGGTACGGATGAACTACCATGGCAGGGCTAGCCACCTGGTGGTGTAAACCTTGGATCTGAAATAGTTTACTTCATTTGATCTTCAACCTGTGGGTTTCAGATCCACATTGGATACGCTTTTTCCAGCTATGGATCCGAGCTCCAGACTCCTCCCCTTACCCATAATGCTCCATGTCTCTCTTTTCCCCCCAGATTTCATTTGCCACCATAGTGGTTATAAGCGTGATTTCTGAGCTCCAGCTAGTGGGTCATGAAAGTGAACTATATTCTGTTTTTTTCTTCTCTCTGACTTCTTCTATTTCCTTCCTTACATCCTTTACTTTCACTCGTGTGTGTGTACCTTTTGGGCCTGTGTTGGGTATGGCAGAAGCCCCTAAGGCAGGGTATAGGAAATGCACAGAGTGTGGACATAAGCTATCCCCGGTGGATGGCCACACTCTGTACGTGGTTTGCCTCGGTGCAGATCACCTCAAGTCCCCCTGCCCTATTTGTGCTGGTTTCAACCCCAGGGCACTTAAGGGCAGGTGGGACAAACTGATACTGAAGGGATTACTCCCCTCTTCAGGGTCTACCATCCCTTTTACTCCAGCAGGGATAGCAGCTTCTGTTGCATCTACTTCCTCTTCCCTGGCCTCTGGAACTTAAATTCCTGCCAAGAGGTCCAGGGAAGGGGACAAGGCCAGGAAAGACTGTTCCCGCAAGTGGTCCCCTGACCACTCATTTGAGGCAGGTCCACCACCAAAGGTTAGGTCTGTGATTAGGCCTGGATCTCCTCATTTACACTCCCCCAGGTACTCCCCCGAGCCCGAGGAGACTTGTAGCCGGTCTCCAGTGAGGACTTCTTCCCACTGTCTCTCCCGACCAGTTTTGGTGGCATCTTCTCACTCCACCCGGAGTCTCAGCAAAACGGAGATGGACAAAATGATATGGAGATTTATCTACACCCAGATCCAAATGGGGGTCTTCCAGGCACCCTCTCCCTCCAGAGGGGGCTCTTTGCAACCTTTGTTCCAACCAATAACTCCATCTCTGATCCGACTGGCGGTTTCGGAGTTCTTGGATCCGAGGACTCCTGGGGTTGAGGGGTCGGCACCAATGGTACCATGTACCTCAATGCAGGCCATTACCTTGAGCTTGTCAGATCCGATGGGATCGGATCCGGGCTCTCGGAGCCGTAGCCTTGGGGTCGGATCCATTGGGGTGGCATCTTGGCTCCTGGAGACTCAGCTCTGGCCCCCTTGTTGGGTCAGTGGGGGACAGGCCCCACCAGTCCATCCCAAGAGGTTTGCTCCCCCTCTGCATTCGACATGGTGGAGAGGGTTCTCTCGGTGTTGAGGCCTCTGACCATTTCATCCTCAGACTCTGCCCAAACCACCTTGTCTCTGATTGCAGTTCTGACCATCTTGCCATCTCAAGGACAGCCAGTGGTTGCTATGCCCCAAGAAGTTCTGGTGGAACATCAAGAGGTTTGTGGGTCCTCCTTAGAGTGTCCCCCTGAGGAGGTACCCCGCAAACATAAGTGTAAGAGGAGGCACTTGGACTGTCCACCAGAGTCCCTCACAGAAGACATGGACTTGGATGAAGGGGAAGGTTCCCCAAGGTCACCCCCCCTGAAGATGTCTCCTTTGGAAACATTATGAAGCTCCTTCTCCAGAGGGGGGGTTGGTCAGCCCCCAAACTGACCTCAGATGAGTCCGTGTTCCTGGAGGCATTTGGATGGGACTCATCTACCCTGTTGGGTGTCCCCTCCTGCTGATCCACTCATGGATTTGATAACATCTAGGACATGGAAGGAGCTGGACACCATAGAGCCCATCGCTAAGTGCCCCAACAAAGTATTGAGTCCCCGTCAGACAGGACACATTGGATAAAAGGGTCCCCGGTAGATGTGATGATGGTGATGGCTGCCACCAAGAAGGAGCTCACTCAGGAGAGCTCCATGGTTCATCCCCCTGATCGAGAATCCAGATCGATGGACCATTTTGGGACGCGAGTATATTCTTCAGCAACCTTCTCGGTGAGGGCGCTGAACTATATGGCACACGTCATTAGACTCCAGAGAGATCTAGTGAAGGAAATCATGGAGTCTACTCCAGAGTCCATGTCAGTGGAGGACAAAAAGACCTTCTCCACCAGAATGGCCACTCTAAAAGCAGTTTCCAACATGTCCATGCGACTGCTCTCTCATGCTGTGGGGGGGGGCCACAAGGGCGGCTGGACAAGCGTTGCTATCAGGAGTCACGCCTGGCTCTGGTTGTGTCAGTCTTCAGAGCCCTCCAAGCCTCTTTCACCAACACCCCCTATGATGGTTCTTCCCTCTTCGGGAAGTCGGTGAAAGAGACTCTGATCCAGAGCTAGGAGGATGGGAAGACACTGTCTGCCATTGGGATCCACTTCTCCTCTCCTCAAAGATCCTTTTCCAGGAATCAGTCAGGAATGAAGAAAATGCGGTTCCAGAAGTCTCAGGTGTTTTCTCAGGATGCTCAGGATTCTCCGTTCCCCAGAGGCAGAGGGGGTCAGAACAGATGCTGCCTGAGAGGCAGAGGGGGTCCTAGGAATTTTGGGTCCCGAGAACCATTTTCAGATGGACCTGAGCAGCAGCCCTGAGGGGTTGCCTGACTGCTCATCTCTGGAGGCAGTCAGGGGTTGCCTGTCACTACCCCTGAAGGCATGGGAGTCCATTACGAAAGATCTCTGGGTGTTGCAAATCATTTCCAGAGGATATTTCGTTCCATTCAAGGAAAATCCATGCCCGAACAAACTCCTCCCAGATGTCCCACCTGCACAATGGGAGAATGCAGCACTAGAAATAGATAAGCTGCTGCAGAAACTAGTCATCCAACCAGCACCCCAGACCAGTCCAGATCCGACGTTTACTCCAGGTTCTTTTTAGTGCCAAAGAAAATGCGGGACCTCAGACTTATCCTGAATCTGTACATATTGAACCTGTCCGTAACCAAGGCAAAATTCCAGATGGTCACGCTTCAATCATTTCTGCCTTTTCTGCGGGCCACAGACTGGATGTGCTCAATCGATCTCCAGGATGCGTACTACCACGTCAAAATGGACAGGCGCTCCTGGAGGTTTCTTCGCTTCCGGCTGGGAGCCAATCATTACCAGTTCAGAGCCCTTCCCTTTGGTCTCACCACAGCCCCCAAGGTGTTTATCAAAGTGATGGCGGTTGTAGCGGCTCACCTGAGGCAAACAATCTGGGTATTACCATCAATCTGAACAAATCTTCTGTAAAGTCGGTCAAGATTCTGGACTTTATTGGGGCACATTTGGACACTCTTCAAATGAGGGTTTCATTCACCCCGGACAGGATACGCAGTTTAAGATTGCATGTCTTACAAATTCTTCATGCTCAAGTCCCCACAGCCACAGCAGTTCTCAGAGCATTAGGTTCCATGGTGGCCACAATCAGTATCCTGCCATTGGCTCACCTTCATATGAGAGTTCTTCAATGGACACGTGTTCCTGTGGTCTCTGTTAGACCTTCCTCTCACCTTTCCAGCGAGAAACTTGAAGGCATGCAGGGACTCCTTTCAGTGGTTGATTCAATCTCCAGATGTCCTCAAGGGACATGCCTTTCACCCTTTTTTTTTCCCCAAAACCAAGGTGACCATGGATGCCTCCCAGCTAGGGTGTGGGGGACATTGCTCAGGAAGAACGGTCCAAGGCACATGGTCCCCCTCTGAGACTGAGTTGCATATCAGCATTCTAGAGATGAGGGCAGTTCATCTGGCATTGCAAGCACTTCATGCCCATCTCCCTCTAGGGACAATTGCCATTCAGAAAGACAATATGTCAGTAGTCTGGTACATCAACAAACAAGGGGGAACCAGATCTTATCCCCCCTATTGAGAAGCCATGAGAGTGCGGGAATGGGTGATTGACACCAGCCGCTTTCTAGTAGCGATGCACATTCCGGGGCGGTTTAACATTCTAGTGGACAAGTTCAGCAGATCGATCCTGATGCCTTAAGAGTGGTCTCAATCCTTCAGCAGTGGAACAGGTCTTTCTAAAGTGGGGTCAGCCTTGCTACGATCTCTTCACATCTCCTTCCAACGCAAAATGAAGTGAGTTTTTCACTCTGAACCCCCCACCCCCCCAGAGGGGGAAGTGCCCAGAGATGCACTGGTTCATGCTTGGCCTCCCGGTCTTCTCTATGCTTATCCTTCACTTCCGCTTATGCCCAAGTTTCTTCAGAAAGCTCAAAGGCTGGGGAGCACAGTTATCTTCATAGCCCCATTCTGGCCTAGCGAGGTTTGGTTACCCTCACTGTGGTCTCACCTAGTTGTTCCTCCATGGACTTTGGTTCCAGTTCTGGATCTTCTTTCATCCATCAGGGATCCCGCACCCAGATCTGGACAGTCTGAAGTTCACGGCTTGGCTGCTCCAGTTCCCATGATTATCAGGACTCCCGGATTATCATCCTCTGTAAAGTCCATCTTGGTGGCGGCTCACAAATCCTCCACCAGAAAGTGTATCGTAGTAAATGGAGATGATTTTCCATATGGGACACTCAGTGGGCTTTGGATCCTTTCATAGCTCCTTTTTCAGTGGTCTTAGATTTTTTTGGCCAGCATCTTCCATCAGGGTGCTAGTACTTCCACAGTTAAGGTGCAACTGACAGCTATCTCCAATTTCCATGTGGGGGTGAATATGTCTTCCCTGGCCATCAAGGACATCAATAAAAAGCTATTGTAACTGTACAAATAAAAATCATTATCAGTAAAGTCTTCCTTACAGTGATAACAGTCACTGCATTCACTGTCTTTATTTTATTACAATAATACATTATAATGCCCACAAATGTAGTACATTTTCCCTTAATTTTCCCAAGCTGTCATATCTTGGAAACTGTACAACCTAACCATATATTCCCAATCAGAACAATTTTGTTAGCCAGAAGTAAACATTCATGTTGCAGAAAGATACACATCTGAGTCCATGTTCTTTGAGATGTTTACAAAAATATGAAAAATATGCTTAACAGTTTAATTGGCAATATAAACAACACTGAGTCTGTCTCTTAAAATGTGCAACTTACAGTGCATATATCTTCAGCATCCTTTAAGGCTTCACCTTATGCCGTGGAATAAAGTTGCTTCCATGTATGAAAATACTGTTTACCTTCATAATTACTAGCAAAGAACTAGCAGTATATCCAGCATAGTGTGCTGCAAGTGGACTACAAATGGACATTAATAATGATTTTTTTCTCTCTCTCTTACCTTGTCATTTCACACTATGCCTACCTAAAAATATAAGTCTTGCATTTATAAACCTTAAGAAGGTGATTACCGGAAGTATACAGAAAGGCTTGAAAGAAACAACTAACAGAAAAAAATATTAGCTAGAAACACTCATAATGAAACATACATTGCTTGTACATTTCTATTTAAAAGAAAAAGAAATAACAAAAAATGCTCAGCCAAAAATAAAACAGTCTGTAGAGTGCATTCTATTAGAAAGAGAGGTAACCTAACTCAAGTAATTATTGGCCAAAATGTTATCTTTTCTTCATCTCTCTGTGAGAATGTATGCAGATAAATTACTATACAGTAAACTCTGTTAACTGAAACTCGAGCAACCGACACTCAAGCAACTGGCAAAAAAATATCAAAGAAATACAGTACAATTTTCATGTGTTACACTTCCTGTTTTGCCCCCGCAAAAACATACCTTAAATTTTTAGAGTTTTAGAGTTTTAAAAAGGAAGACAGGAATGAATTCTCTCTCGCCCCAACCTGAGAACAAGTCAAACCAGGTGGACAGTAGTCTCTCCTTTGATAATCACTTTGCCACAGTAGTCAGGAAATCCTTCTACGTGGCACACCTCATCACAAAAGGTTTCTCATCCAGGAAAAAAAGAGATCATTGTTCCTGTCTGCTCATCACTCATTAGACCCAATATAGAGTACAATGCCCCTTTTGCTATGTACCTCACAAGACATCTACAACAACTGGAAAGGCCGCAGAAATACCTCACAAAGAGGATTACTGGCCTCAAACAGATGCCCTATGCAGTCCATCTCAAAAATTTCCAGCTTTACTCTGTCGCATATCGCCTACTCAGAGGCAATCTCTGCCTAACATACATAGCTATGTCAAACCCAGCGCTGTTGAACATGCTCCACTTAAAGAAATCCCAATCCCTCTGAGCTACATGCTCTACAGACTTAAACCTTGTCACCACAATAAACAGAACATGCTGGAGAGATAGATTCCTGTCCCAGAGACTTCCCATACTCTGGAACAAACTACCGATCTGTATCAAACAAAGCTCCTCATTAGCACTCCAAGAAAAATCTTGATGATTGTATGGGAAATAGGAAATTCACCCCGGGGATCACTTTTGTGGCTCTGCTCGACAAGGGCACAGGCAAATAATTTTATTGGGTGGTGAAAGCCAAGGTATCTTTTTGGCTAGGCTTATATAAGCCCTAGGGCCAATAGCCTAGTACCTACCTATGAACCAAACAAATGGTATAGGGTATAGTATTAGTCAGGTCCGTTTTTAATAGTAACTCTCAAGCAACCAGAAACTACAGTTATCTGACATCTTCCAATTCCCATGGGTGCCAGTTAAGTGAGGGTTTACTATGCCTTAGTTTGTTTACCATAACTTTTGATGAAGAAACTAAATAACCATTACTACAAACAGAACTGAATTATTGTGCCTCAGTGTTCATAGGTTCATAGGTGTGTTCAAGGCTAATGGCCCTGGAGCCTTTACAAGCCCAGCCCGTAGGATTACCCTGGCATCGTGCCACCCGACCTTAGTTCCCAGTGCCTCTGTCGAGTAGAGCCACTGGAGTGATCCCTGTAGTGAATTTTCTGTCCCCATCTACTCATCAAGATTTCTCTTGAAGAGGACCAGTGAGGTGATCTGTTTGACATGTATGGGAAATCTATTCCATAGCGTGGGCAGTCTCTGTGTTATGAACCTGTCCCTCCCGCACAATCTGTTGATTGTGGTAATGAGGCTAAGGTCTCTGGAGTGTATAGTGTGGAAGATTTGGGATTTCTTTAGATGTAGCATTTCTAACAGAGCTGGGTCAGACATGGCTTTGTAAGTCAAGCAGAGATCGCCTCAAAGTAGTTGATATGAGACAGAGAATAGTTGGAGTTTTTTGAGTCTGTCCATATAGAACAAGTGTTTAAGGCCTAGGATCCTCTTTTAGAGATACTTTTGTGACCTCTCCAGTTGTTGGTGTCTAGTGAGGTACATGCCAAATGGGGCATTGTACTCAATGATTGGCCTAATGAGGGAAGAGTAGAGGGAGACAATGACGTCTTTCTTCCTGGATGCAAAATCCTTAGTAATGAGATGTGCCACATAGAAGGACTTTCTGACCACAGTGGCAATGTGGTCGTCAAAAGAGAGGTTGTCAACCTGTGTTGTTCCCAGATCTCTCATAACACCTTCTGTGTTTAGTGGACTACCATCGATGTGGTAATTCATGGTAACTGAGTTTTTCCCAAAGGGGATGACGACACATTTTTTGGCATTGAGCTTAAGGCCATGGTTCTGACACCAGTCGTTGGTCTCTGTGAGACCTTTCTGTAGGATGTCAGCATCACTTGGGGAGTTAATAATAGCTCCCAACTTGCAACTGTGTGTGAAATTTGTCAGCCAGTGTCACTTCATGTTGGCCTGGACTTCAGAGAAGTATATACCAAACAGGAGAGGACCCGGACTGAACCCTATGGGACTCCACTTGTGACTGGTCGGCAGTCTGACTTAGAGTCAGCTACTTTCACACTGTCGGTTCTATCTGTGAGCCAGTTTGTAGCCCACCTGGTGATATAGGGGTTGATGCCTAGCTTACTGAGTTTCTGTATGATTCCTGAGTGGGGAATGGCATCAAATGCCTTAGCCAGATCAAAGTAGGCTGTATGAACCACCTTGCCTTCATCCACAGCCCTGGTGAGACTGACTCGAAGAATTTGAGCAGGCATGATCTACCCTTCACAAAACCAAACTTTGTGGGATCCAGAGTTTGGAGATTCCCTATATCCTTGTTTATTAGGTCCATGATGATGCTTTCCATAGCTTTGCATATCAGACTCATCAGGCTAATGGAGCGATAGTTCCCAGGGTCTGTATTCGCTCCTCCTTTTTGGAGAGGGATGACTGTAGCAGTGCACCATTCGGTAGGGACAAAGCCTGAGATGAGGCTGTGAGTGAACAGGGCACACAGGTGAGGTGCCAGTTCACTCTGTAGTTCATTTAGAACACAGCCAGGGATGCTGTCAGGTCCCATAGAAGCTGTATTCTTGGCCTTGGACAGTGCTGTTTTAACCTGTGCAGCAGTAATACTGGGTGCCTGGCAATTTACTGGTATTGTGATTGGTCTTTTGGAGGGGGGTAAGGTTAGCACTGAATCTGTCCACCAGCATATTTGCAATATCTGTTGGCTCAGTATAGGAGGTACCATTGTGCAGAAGATCAGAGCAAATCTGGGTATTGCCATGGAGATTCTTTACATAACTATAGTTGCTACACGCATGTGTTTTAAGTACTAGAGGAGTTACAGTATTGCATTACCATGCATATGTATGTGCAGGTTCATAGATTCATAGGTGTCTACTAGGCTAATGGCCCTAGAGCCCCTACAAGCCCAGCCCAAAAAAACTGCCCAGACACTGTGCCACCTGATGTTAGTTTACAGTGCCCATCATGCTGCTCAACATTAGAAGTCTAAATCTCAAAATGCACTCGCTCGAAGCACTCCTTAAAATGGAGAACATCAACATGTGTGCTATAACAGAGACCTGGTTCAAGGCAGCAGAAAGCACTCCTGCACTACCAGGCTATAACTCATTCCACACTTTTCCGCCCCAGAACTTGGACCGAAGCTCCAAAGATGGTGGTGTTTCCATATTCATAAAAGATGCGCACACCTCCAGATTGGTAGCACAAAATAATGCATCAGAGATACTTCAGGTGCCGCTAACATTCGGTAAGACAGTGATTCAGGTCATAGCCTGTTATAGGTCCCCAACCATGTCCCATGACAGTCCCTCCATGTTCCTAAACAACCTGGAGAATATTAGGCTCCAGCCTAACAAACTCATACTGGGCAACTTCAACTACCCGTCCATTAACTGGGAAAACTACTCATGTACCAATACACTTGTCCAACATTTCCTGGAATTCATTAATTCCAATGCCCTGGACCAGCTCGCTCTTACCTCCACTAGAGGTAGCAACATCCTTGACCTGGTCATTACTAACATGGGCGACCATTGCTCTACACCAGTAGTCAACTCCTCCCTGGTTATATCCGACCACAAACTAATCACCTTGGAAATCCACATCCCTGACCCCCCCACCCCCCACCCCACTAAGGTAACCACCATGAAAAACTTCTCCAAAGCTAACTTTGGGCTCCTAAGAACAGAGGTGGCTAACTTCACAGCACCCATGCAAATGGAGAATAGTTGCATGACTGCCAGATCATGCACCAATGCACTGTACGAACATGTGCACAAATGCATGGATCACGCCATACCCAACAGAACCAAGACGCTCTCCTCCAAAAAAAGGAAGCCAATCTGGTGGTCCCCTGCCATAAACAAACTCTACAACAGAAGGAGGAAACTGGTGCAGAATAAGGTGAAGCCCCAAGACTGGAAAAACTCTCTTATCAGCCTCAACAAAAAGTTGAGATCCCTCATCAAATCCTCTAAAGCTAGCTATAAAAAAGGAATTGCAGCAGATAGTAAGGACAGCCACAAGGCCTTCTTTAGTTATGTAAAGAACCTCCATGGCAATACCCAGATTTGCTCTGAGCTACTGCATAATGGTGCTTCCTATACCGAGCCAACAGATATTGCCAATATACCGGCTGACAGATTCAGTGCCAACTCCCCCCCCCCCCAAAGGACCAATCACAATACCAGTAGATTGCCAGGCAGCCAGTATTATTGCAACACAGGTTAAAACAGCACTGTCCAAGGCCAAGAATACAGGTTCTATGGGACCTGACAATATCCATGGCTATGTTCTACATGAATTAAAGAGTGAACTGGCACCTCACCTGTGTGTCCTGTTCAATCACAGCCTCACCTCAGTCTTTGTCCCTACCGAATGGTGCAGTGATATAGTCATCCCTCTCCACAAAGGAGGAGTGACTACAGATTCTGGGAACTATCGCCCCATTAGCCTGACAAGTCTGATATGCAAAGCTATGGAATACATCATCATGGACCTAATAAACAAGGATATGGGGAATCTCCAAACTCTGGATCCCACACAGTTTGGTTTTGTGAAGGGTAGATCATGGCTACTCATCTTGGTCAATTTTTTTGAGTCCGTCACCAGAGCTGCGGATGAAGGCAAGTGGTTCATACAGCTTATCTTGAGCTGGCCAGGGCCTTTGATTCCATTTCCCACTCAGGAATCATAGAAAAACTCACTAAGCTAGGCATCAACTCCTATATCACTAGGTGGGTTACAAACTGGCTCACAGATAGAACCCACAGTGTGAAAGTAGCTGACTCCAGTCAGACTGCCGACCAGTCACGAGTTCTATGGGACCTGACAATATCCATGGCTGTGTTCTACATGAACTACAGTGTGAAATGGCACCTCACCTGTGTGCCCTGTTCAATCACAGCCTTACCTCAGGCTTTGTCCCTACCGAATGGCGCACTGATATAGTCATCCCTCTCCACAAAGGAGAAGTGACTACAGACTCTGGGAACTATCGCCCCATTAGCCTGACAAGTCTGATATGCAAAGCTATGGAATGCATCATCATGGACCTAATAAACAAGGATATAGGGAATCTCCAAACTCTGGATCCCACACAGTTTGGTTTTGTGAAGGGTAGATCATGGCTACTCAACTTGGTCGATTTTATGAGTCTTTCACCAGAGTTGTGGATGAAGGCAAGTGGTTCATACAGCTTACCTTGATCTGGTCAAGGCCTTTGATTCCATTTCCCACTCAGGAATCATACAAAAACTCACTAAGCTAGGCATCAACTCCTATATCACTAGGTGGGTTGCAAACTGGCTCACAGATAGAACCCACAGTGTGAATGTAGCTGACTCCAAGTCAGACTGCTGACCAGTCATGAGTGGAATCCCACAGGGATTGGTACTGGGTCCTCTCCTGTTTGGTATCTACTTCTCAGATGTCCAGTCCAACACAAAGGAGCTCTGGCTGACAAAGGTTTGCAGATGATTGCAAGCCATTATTAACTCCCCAAGTGATGTTGACATCCTACAGAAAAGCCCCACTGACACCAACGACTGGTGTCAGAACCATGGCCTTAAGCTCAATATCAAAAAATGTGTTGTCATCCCTTTTGGGAAAAACCCACTTCCCATGACCTACCACATCGATGGTAGTCCACTGAACACAGAAGGCTTTATAAGAGATCTGGGAACACAGGTTGACAGCAACCTCTCTTTTGACCACCACACTGCCACTGTGGTCAGAAAGTCCTTCTATGTGGCACATCTAATTACTAAGGCTTTTGCATCCAGGAAGAAAGAGGTCATTGTCTCCCTCTGCTCTTCTCTCATTAGGCCAATGATCGAGTACAATGCCCCATTTGGCGTGTACCTCACTAGACACCTGCAACAACTAGAGAGGCCACAAAAGTACCTCACAAAGAGGATCCTAGGCCTTTAACACTTGTCCTATATGGACAGACTCAAAAAACTCCCTATTTTCTGTACTCATATCGCCTACTTAGAGGTGATCTCTGCTTGACTTATAAAACCATGTCTGACCCAGCTCTGTTAGAAATGCTTCATCTATAGAAATCCCAATCCCCTCCATACCACTCCCTCCAGAGACCTCAACCTCATTACTACAATCAACAGAACATGCTGGAGGGACAGGTTCATAACCCAGAGACTGCCCATGCTATGGAATAGACTTCCCATACATGTCAAACAGAGCACCTCACTGGCCCTCTTCAAGAGAAATCTTGATGAGCGGATGGGAAACAGAAAATTCACCCTGGGGATCACTCCAGTGGCTCTGCTCAACAGAGGCACTGGAAACTATGGTCAGCTGGCACATAGGTTCATAGGTTCATACTAGGCTATCTGCCCTGGGGCAATTATAAGCCTAGCCTGATTCTGCATGGCTTACGCCACACTTGATTTGAGTATACTGTGCCCTTTTTAAGGTTTAGTTTACTGTGCCTCTGTCTAATAGTGACACGGGAGTAATCCCTGGGACAAACTTACGATCCCCCATCCACCTAACAAGATTCTTCTTGAAGAGATTCAGTGAGGTGCTCTGACTCACATGAACTGGAATTCTATTCCAGAGCGAAGGGAACCTCTGGGTTATGAACCTGTCCCTCCAGCAAGTTCTATTTATTTCTGTGCTGAGGTTCAAGTCCCTCGAGCATGTGGCTCTAAGGGATTTAGATTTACTGAGGTGGAGCATGTCCATTAATTCTGGATTTGACATAGCTTTGTATGTCAGGCATAGAACAGTCACAGTAACTCACAGAGAAGTACAGAAGTACAGCTGAACATACATGTGTATCACATTTATTAAGATTACAAATATGTCTTTGCAAATTTACATGACACTAACATCACTGACATGATTAACTCACAGACATTTGACACTTACTGGTGATTTAATGTTATCACCATATATGTGTGTGTCAAGTGATGACATTGCTCATACTCCATGTGGATGTCTTGATGTGGGCATGTCTGTTTGCTTGTACTGGTGTCTTTACCTATCAGCACATGCCTGGATGTGTTCACATTAATGCAATAGACCTTAGTGCTGTGTATATGTCACATATATAGTCATACACAGCCTTAAGGGACGTGACCTGTGACCCTGCAGACTTGCTCACAGAAAGTTTTACATGTATGTGTTTTGCCATATACATCTACATGGCACTGTGCAGCTGTTTAGCATCCTGCCATGTATTACCCGTGTTGTATATGTGAAACACATGGGATAATGGCTAGCCTGATGGTGTTTGCAGGATTGGATATCAACTATAGCATGTATGGTCATAGTGAACTAATAGGCTATATGCCCTGGGCCATTTATGAGCCTAGGCTGAAAGGTTACCTAGCTGTAGCCAACAGATAGGTAGGTTTCAGTGGCCAGTTCAAGCAGTGCCACAGAACCGATCCACAGGGTTACTGACATATTTGCTATGCGGTCCTCACACCATGTCACAAAGAGGGGCAATGTGCTGCTTTGCTGGACAGGGATGCATAGTATGGCAGGAGTATGTAAAGTGTATGGGACAGAGAACTGTCAGGCATGTTGTGATCCTTGTACTAGAAAGGTGGATGTCCATGAAGTATGTGTTTATTTGAAATCAGGATGTGTAAGTGTAGCATGTCCAACATCTCTGGGTTGGACATGGCTTTATTCAGGGTAGGCATCATGCTACATAGTGGAGCTAGGGATTGGGGAGGCCAGTGTAGGCCATCTGAACATGGCCAATAATCCTTAAAGGAGATATGTGATCTATTATGGGTCACTTGAGTGTTGAGTATGGCTGAACAATGATCTCTATATTCATGGATGGCACCCTATCATGATTAGGGGTGCCACATATGACTACCTGTCTGGTGTTGTGACATAACCATCAAAGGAAAGACTACTGTCCAGCTGCATCCCATACACACACCGTTTCCATAATGGTGACTGCTGCCTAGGTGGTAGTTCATGGGTACAGGGTTTTTAACATGGGGATGACAATGCAATACTTAGCTGTCAGAGTGTGGCTATACGTCACACACTACACATCGACCCACAAAGGCCCTTCTGTATGTTGACTGCAGTTCACATTGAGTCAACTACTGCTCCTAGTTCATAGTCATTTGCAAACATCAATAGGCAGATGCCTTCTGTGTTAGTCTGTGTGGTATAGATAAAAAAGAGGGGGAGTACCAGGAATTAACCCTGTATTACTGTAGCTGGCACTGGTTTGATGTGCGTGTATTAGTAAGACACCTTCTGTAGTGTTGGTTCTGCCAGCAGTCCAGTTGCCAACCACTCCTGTGACATAGGAATATACACCTAGTATACTGAGTGTAGCTGGAACACAGTATGGGTGATGGTGTCCTAAGACCTGGCAAGGTTATGATATGCTGTGTGAATCAACCTTACTGTCATCTACATCTGTACTGACTACATCAAATAAGTTGATCACGGTTCATGGCCTTACAGACCAGACTCAGCAGGGTAGTAGTGCACTATTTCCCATTATCAGTGGTGTCTCTCCCTCTGTGGGGTGTGATAACTGTTGCTGTGCACCATTCAGTGTGTACACAGCCTGACATGAAGCTATGATTGAACATGATGTGTATGTGGAGAGCAAATTGTTCTGACATTTCTGTAGGATACACCCTGGGATGTTGACAGGTCCCATGAAAGCTCTATGTATGGCTTTAGAGAGTGCAGCTTGTACCTGCATAGTTGTTATTACAGGGGCTCTGTAGTGTACATGGATATATAAATATATGTACCTATTGTGGGGGAGGTGAGAGTGGATTTAGGTTATCCAAGACCCTATCTGGATGAACAAGTGCTATTTCTGTAGATGCAGTACTTCTCATGCCATAGTGCTGTGAAGCACGGCAGGTCTTGTTGTTGCCATTACGATTCATGACACAGCTATAGCATGCTCTGTGGTTAGCCTCATAATATGTGGCTGATTAGTTTCTCAGTAGCTTTGTGTGGTTTTATATGGTGTATATGCATCTTACTGAGGCTGACCAGGGATCACCATCACTCATGTGTGTTCACTCTTGCAACAGTTACTACCATCTGTGGTACACTTTAAGGCAGGGTACCACCAGTTTGCCTTCTTGTTTGTGTTTGGTTGAATCTTGGTTCTGTTTCAATGGCACAATCACTGCACTTATGTGAGTGCTTAAAGTTAATTTGTATAGGATTCAGCATTTGCACATGCATTGTCCATCTGCATGGGTGCCATGACAGTCACCACTTTGCTCTTAAGAAGCATAACATTGGCTTTGGAGACTGATTATGTGTAGCATACTGTTAGCCCTGTTTGTGTGACTGTGGTGATCCGGGTCATTGGAGTTGATGAAATTCAACATGCCTTGAGCGCAGGTGTTGGTACATGAGGGGTCTTCCCAGTTCATAATGGAATAGTTGAGAGTAGCCATTATTATGGTTTTCTGTCTCAAACCTAATATTCCCCATTGCAGCACAATATGATAGTTGGGAATTCTGAGGCATGGTAGGTGATCTGTCACAAGGTGCAATTTGGATTCCTCTTTGGCACAAGGGTAGTTGCTCAGCATAATGCATCTGGTTATGCAAGTGCAGCTAGAGTGGGAGTGTACATATCCTTCAGGAATATGGACACACCTGTGGCCCATGTGTTCCAATAAAAAATAATGGGCAAGAGGTAAGGTATGTGTTATAACATGGTCATGCTCTCCAGAGCATTGAACCATATCTCAGTCACTGCACAGATATGTTCTCCATGTTAAAGATTGTCATAAGTGAGTCCATATTCAGTTTCTGAAATGTATCATTGAGTAGCGAGACACGCAGTTTATTGCTTGGCTGTCCCTGTTACAGCAGTGGACTTCCACTTGAACTTTGCATGATGAAGGCACTATAGGGGAAGCTTGAGCCCTAGCCAGTATCCAGATTCCCAGGGGTGACAGGTGCAGGCCCTGTCTGGTAAAGCATCATGGTCTGTCAACCATGTTATCCCAGTCAGAGAGATACTGGATACCCTTTGCATTGCACCAGTACATTAGACAATTGTGGAATGCAATCCTTTTGTCCCTGTACTGCAGTATCATTCTGACCAGTGGCAGAATGCTACCCAGGCCTTGGGACATACCTGCATGGGCTACAAGACCTGATAGTTCCTACATATGTGTTTCCATGCAGTCCAAGCTACTGCATAACAGGTCCTGCACAACAACATGGAATATGCCAGGGCCATGTGTATAGTTCAAAAGGTGGTCCGACTGTATGGGTATGTGGCTAATCATGGCAGCAGGCAGCTGACAGTATGTTTGTCCTCATATAGCTTGATGTGTAACATTAGTGCTAGAGTTTGCATTCACAAATGAGTACTGTTGGGCATGTTTCCGGCCACTTGTTCTGAGGTGTGGCACAATTATGCAAACTATGTCATACAGTTTGTGCATTTTGTTGTCTGTCTATTCCAGCTTGGGAGGTCACTTCCTTGGCCAGATACTTTGAAGCCTCTGTGAATGTGTGTGATTTCTGGTAGTATGTATGGGTGTCCTTACTGTGTTCTGGTAAGAGTATGTGTTGGTTGTGATGATGAGATGCATGTGTTAACCTACACCTCATGACTGTCCAGACCAGTCATGGCTGTAGACAGGACTGCCTTCCAGCTTACCCCTGTAGCTGCATCCAAGACAATGTGTGGGGTGTGGTGTTAGGTGGGTTTGGCAGTGTACATGGCATAGAGATTACATTCCCCCAGGATGGCCACATACACAAAGCTGACATTAGTAAACACCAGTAGCTGACTAGTGGACATGCCTGTATGAGCATTCAGTACTACAAGTACCAAGTACTGTATTTAGTGCACTTATTGCCTATGAAGATGTTTTAGACAGTGATGCTCACAAGTAATTACTTGCATTATGGACGTGACAACACTGGCTATTACAGAAACATAGTAGCTACCTTTAGCAGCAATCCTCCTCTGAGGAGCACATCACATCCTGATAGTTGATTACAGATGATGCAAGTGTCTACAGATCTGTTTCCTTTTCTGGGTATATACTCAGATATCCACCAGAACCATGAGCTCTGTTGGGCACAGACACCCACTCCCCAAACAGAGTCATGTATCAATAGACTCTGCTGTCACTATCTACATGATCAGGATATAATCAGATAGTGTAAGCCATCACCTATGAAGCAGCTATTACACATGGGCAGCATTCTCCTACTTCTTACACTCCTACGGCAGATGTTACACTGGAGTTAAAGATGATATGCAACCTGTTTCATTACCAGTACTGTGCACGACCTTACATACAGTATTTGCAAGCAGATGTTAGGTTAGCAAGGCTGCATAAACCTGAAAGTTCAACCAGTGTGTCTCTACTCTCAATATCCACTCTATGTAGGTGTACACATAGCCATTTGGCCCAGCCCTGTAACAAGGTTCACTACATATTTGCATAACATGCACACATGCACAGCTGTTATTGCTTGCAAACGATACTAGAGAGGTGGATATTACATGTGTTATGTGCATGGATAGTTACCTAGCTCTTCCAATTATCTTTGCTATCATGCTGCTAAACTGTCAGATGAATATAAGTCATATGTATCCTGTTATTGAGTATTGTAATTGCCAATAGACATAACTAATGTTTGCATAACAGAAATCCTATGTAAAATGGAATACAGATTTGCCGAAAAGACTGTACATTACACAGTTATTGGTACAATATCCCACAATGCAAACCATGTTTGCACAGTAAGCCCACCTTTGACATGTTCATCTTACTTATACACCCATACATATGCCTACTCTTACAATATATCGACATATACTATCCCCCTGTTATAGCACATACTTGTTGGACCAACCCTGACACTGACAGTGGCTGGAAGAGAATTGGTGAGTTCCAAGTCCATATCTATCATCCCTTGTGGTGTATGAGGAATTTGCCTTGTGACCTACAACAGTACACACATAGAATACTACAAGCATTACTACTGCTCAACAATACATCACTACAAGATAGCTATTTCCACTATATGTATTGATTACACTGTAATTCTTACAGAACAGGTACTACATACACAGACATACTAAATGTTATACATACTTTCTTAGCAATTGGAGGTGTTATTGACAGGTATATTACTCGTTTTCGGTTTGTGCTTCAGTATTTTGTAGTGTTCTACAGGTAGATACAGATGGCTTGAATGTGTGACAAGGCATCCATTTATAGTTAGAGATCAGTAACGTGCTATCCTTATAACCAATTGGTGTTCCTAAGTAGTTAATTACATACACATCAGCTGTGCAGCTACTACCCTAACCAATACCATGGCAACAGTGGAGTATAACTGAGTACTCCACTTGGACGTTGTCCCTTTGCCTTACTTGTGAGGAAGACAGCCTGGAAGTGTTGTTTGAAATCTATTGCAACAACAGCTGTATGGAGACAAATACTAATATATTCTGTGTAATGCCTAGAGGATTTGGTCTAAATGTGAGTACTGCTGTTATATTTTTGAACATTGCTACTTGTACATGTTTTGTCTGTACCTAATACCTCTGCATATGTTTCAGTCTGGCCAGGATGTTTGACCAGCTCAAGGCTGCCTGGCTATACATATAATGTTAGGGGGTTTACAGTGTGCTTTCCAGACATCTTTAGTTTGGTGTTAATGTGTATCATACTGTGCTGATAATCAATACTCAGTAACACTTCCTGGTGTAATTACTTTTCAACCCTCTGAAACGGGAATAGTTCAAACAAACCCTGTAACATCAGCAGCTGTTCCATGGTATAACAGCAACTATTTCACATAGGGCCATGTTAGTGTGTCTGTGTCCAGGTATGTTAAGGTTTCAGCAGATGTCATACAGTGGGTGAATAATTGGTTACGATATGACAGTATGTATTGTTGTAATTAGTTTGGGTGTGGGGGGAGATGTTAGTGGGTGTACATAGCAGATGCAGGTGTGTAAGAACTGCTTTGATACATCTTCTATATGTGTGTGGGGGTTCTTTCCCTATGTGAACACCAATTCCTTAGTGGACTAATACTATGGTAATTGCAGGCTGATTCATTAAGGCACTGTTAAATGCTTCCCGTATAGCATGCAGGTACTGTTAGTCCTTGAATCATTTTGGCAATACATCGGAATGTAATAAAGGTTTGCTAAATGAAAGCTGTCTGTGTATTTCTGTCATGGATATTTGCATCATTGTAGTTGTGCTGGTGATTGTGTCCATAGAACATACTTGTAATAATGTATTGGCATATACTCTTCATATGTTATGTTCATATTGTTTGGGCGCAGAATGTGTGATTGCTATGGTCCATGTTATACTCAGATATGAACACTTCAGATGCTGTATACACACATGTATGTATGTATGTGTGTGTGTATATATATATATATATATATATATATATATATATATATATATATATATATATATGTATATGTATAGATATATATTTATATATATATGTATATGTATATAGAGATATAATATATGTTAATGCATATATTTATCTGTACCTCCATAGATCTGTAGATGCTTTTAACCTATCTATATATCTACCTATATATATATGAATATCTCTATATAGCAACATGTATCTATCTCTCTTTATACACACATATATATATATATATATATATATATATATATATATATATATATATATCTATACACACACACACACACACATATATATATATATATATATATATATATATATATATATATATATATATATATATATAGCATTCACCTTTCAATTTTTACATGGCGGTTTGTCCTATTTCCACACAATTCTTCCTTTTGTGTTTTAACCTGTCCGAATACACAACTGGCATAGGTACATCTCAGGTAGCTTAGTGGTAGGTTACTCTGAGGATGGTGTACGTAGTTGCGGATTCTAATCCTGGAAGGGGTTATCATTTTACCTCTCAGAGTAGGTACTAGTAGGGAAAGTGTGAATAATGCACATTTAAACAGTTGTAATCAAGTTTGCCCGTGGACTGCGTGATATTAAGCAAAGGTTAAACCTGTGAAGCTCTTATCCATTTAACTGTGTTTAAGCGCCACTTACCGTCGCGCAAACCCACTTACAACTGCTTAAAAGTGCTTTAATCCACCTACATCCAACAGCCCTTATTCTGGCCTCAAAATAAATTAACAACCCTTGCAGGTCTTGAACCCGGGACCATGAATACCACACTCACAGACTTTACCACTAAGGCATCTGACATATGTACAAACGTTATGGTGTTTAGAATATACATTTTACTACAGGCATTACTCACTACTGAAAACAAATGTGACAGTCAGTTGGTGTATGATACATGTTAATGTTCATATGTTTGTGGAATTAGGTGTTGCAAAGTGACATGACAAGGTGTATTATGGATAAGAATGGTTCTTGTTTTGTGTCTTTTTTATATTGTCCCCGTACTCCATGTATACCCCTCCAGTTCACTTATTGAACATCCAACCCAGGCTGTCCTTGATGCATGATTTCATTGCCCGTCATTCCTCCCCCACCACAATCTCCACATGCACAACCATCCCTTCTATCATGAATTAGGTTAACATTAATAGTTATAATACCAGAGCTGCATGTGTTTTGTGTACACTTCAATTCCTTTGGATTGCTTCTGTGTCACGCAGTGTGTTTATAGATGTTTATATATATAACTATAGATGTAACTGTATATAAATATATATATATATATATATATATATATATATATATATATATATATATATATATATATATATATGTATGCAGACATCACTGACATGTATATATATATATATATATATATATATATATATATATATATACATATATATTTAGTATTAATTTGTAACATTTATACATATGTAGACTTGGATATGTCGATTCACAAACTACAGTACATTACAATGTACTGTACATATGTACACAAAGTGACTGTTCCATTTGTGGTCAGTACTGTGGAATGACTATAGTATAAGGTGTAGTCTAAAGACCATGAAACATGTATACAGCTGAGATGGCTTAGTGGCAAGTTCCATGACTGTAGTGTGCATGGTCCAGGGTTCAACACCTGCGTTGCTTTAAAAATGTTTTTTACTCCAGAATAAGGTACATTTAAGCAGTTGTAAGCATGTTTAAAAGTGTTTGTGTGACATTAAAGCAGCAGTTAAACAGTTAAACAAACTTTAAAATGTATAACCTGTGTGCGCAAACATGGCCACATCTGCTAACTACTCAGGATATATACATTTCAGTGAAGTAACATCTCACTATGTGCTTACATAACATTACATTTTCTGTTAACTTTAATCTCTAGCACACATGGGTTTATATGGGTGTTTCAAATGTTTATTATACTGACAAATACTACCTATATATGTATGCTGTGGTTAAGGTATACTTTTTAACATGATAAACATCCCTGACTTTATTGAGATTTGAACCTCGAATGCATAGATACTATGCAAATCCTGTAACCATTACACTATTGACATTAACGTTGCTTCCGCCTATTTCCTATTTAGATGATTTCTATGTGTAAGATAGGCTAAGCAAAGGGCGGAGGCGCCAAACCCACTGAGCTTCACTTACTCTTGAAATAAAAACATATAACAAATGAAATGAGAGACTATAAATTACATTCCTAACTATATTAGGCATAGCCCCTCACTGACACACTACAAGGGAAACCTTGATGTGTGGATGGGTAACAGAATATACACCCCTGGGATCATGTTCCCCAGAACCATACAGCCAGGGGGTGGGGGAGCCCCTCCAGTTTTATAGCTGCAAGACCTGTTGGGGAAATTGAATGGTGTTTATTTTTCATGTTAACATGCCGTCTTTAGATCACTAAGTGCCCCTATCACCCTCCACTGCTCCAGTCTTCAACATCTTCTGGCAACTCTGCCTGGAATCACTTCATTGACTATTCTTGACAGAGGCTCAGTTACTTCATCAATGGTGCGGAGAAAGCCAACACACTGTAGCTATGCTTCTAATTTCCCTTGGGCAGATAGCTTACTACCTATCTGTGAACCTGTAAAGAGCAGGCCATCACAGCCATGATATGTGAATAAATAGAGCTTTCAGGTCACAATATACAGTGAAATATCACCATGTAGTCAGAAAACAGTTAAGTACAGCAAGAACATACAGAACACTGATACTTAATCACTCCAAAAGCCTATCTTGGAAGCTAAAAGACTTGTATAAGTTTAAGGCTTTCAATAGCTTACCAGTAGATTACCTACAGGAAAGATGAGAAACAAGCACAGATGGGAAACATGAATGCAACACTACCATACTGGCTTATGTGTCAGCCTTAGGCTTTGGAATACTGGCCAAGGCTATTTGCGTCCCCATAGTGCCTTTTTTTAGGGAAGTCTCAAAGGTGAATCCCACCTCCGTAAACAGCACAATAGCAGAATCAATGAGGGTTATGCTACTCAACACCAGGGGTTGTGATCACAACATATACGCACTCACAACACTCCTCAGTATGGACAATGTCAACATCTGTGCAGTAACTGAGACCTGTTTTAAGGCTCCAGAGAGCACACCGGCACTACCAGACTACAACCCATACCACACATTTCGGACACAGAATATGGACTGACACAGACATGGAGGGAGTGTATCCATATTCATCAGGGATACCTACACCTCCAGGTTAGTGGGGCAGCATGATACCTCTGAGATCATCCATGTGCAACTAACATCAGCCACAACTGCAATGCAAGCTGTGGCCTGCTACAGATCACCCTCCATGACCCAGGACCACCACTCCACCTACCTGGAGACAGTGGAACACATGACAGTCCTATCACACACCCTGGTATTGGTCGATGTCAACTACCCTGCCATTAACTGGGAAACTTACTCAATTACTCACTTCTAGGCCCAGCGCTTCCTGGAATTTATCACCTCATATGCCCTGTATCAGATGGTAAACTCCCTAACAAGGGGTGGAAACATACTAGAAGTGGTAATCACCAACATGGGTGACAGGTGCACCACAGCGGAGGTAAACAGGTCACTGGTTAGATCTGACCATGAACTATTCACTTTTTCCACACTCAACCATCTCCCCCACCCATGGAAACCACAGTGTATACCTTTCCTACAGCTACATTCACACTACTAGAGACAGGGGTGGGGGGTTTCGCAGCCCCCACACTAAGGGAAAACACTGCTCAAGATGCAGACACATTTACAGATGCACTCTATAAGCACCTACAAGTATGTATGGATCGTGCCATCACTGGAAAACCAAGACCACTCCTCCTAGACAAGGACACCAGTCTGGTGGACCTCTACAATAAACAGGCTATACAACAGAAGTAGGACAGTTGTCCAGAAAAACAGCAAATTCCAAGAAGGGCAGACATCTGTGACCAGTATTAGTAAGGAATGTAGGTCTCTCATGAAATCATCCAAGGCTAACATCAACAGGAAAATAGGCAAGGATTCAAAAGATAACCACAAATCCTTCTTTTGCTATGTCAAGGATCTAAGTGGTAACACACAGATTTGCACTGTGCTGGTGCAATATAGCACAAAATATACTGACCCTACTGATATCGCCAACATCCTTGCAGATACATTCAGTGCAAACTTCACCCCCTAAAGAGCCCACAACAGTACCCGAAAAGTACAGTGTCTCAGACATCAGAGACACACAGGTGGAAATGGCTCTCTCTAACAGCAATACACAGCGTCACTGGAGGCAGATGGTGTCCCAGACTGCACCTTGCAAACACTACAAGACAAACTGACCCCCCACTTAATTAAGCTTTTCAACCTCAGCCTCTCCACAGGCTACATGCCCATACAATGGCGCGTGGCAACGGTTATTCCACTCCACCAAGGTGGAAACAAAACTGACCATGGTAACTATTACCCCATAAGTCTGACTAGCTGGTCTGCAAAGCTATGCAGCGCATCCTCATGGCACTCAATAACAATGGCATTGGTAACCTCCAAACACTTGACCCAACCCAGGTCAGCTTGGTTGAGTGCAGTTCATGCCTACTGAACCTGTTTGACATCTTACAGACAGTCACCAAGACGTTAGATGAGGGGAGAGGTGGTTCACACATACTACCTGGACCTTGCCAAGGCTTTTGACACCATTCCCCACTCAAGTATTATTGATAAACTCACCAGCCTGTACATACACCCATACATCACAGGATGGGTTGCCAGCAGGCTTACATACAGAACCCACATGGTACGACTAGCGGTCTCCAGGTCCAACTCTTAACCAGTCACGACTGGTGTCCTACAGGACTCAGTCCTGGGACCCCTACTATTTGGCATATACTTCTCAGAGGTACAGACAAACACAGGTGGACTACGGCAGACCATGTTTGGCAATGACTGCAAACTGGGAGCCATACTTTACAGTCCAGCTAACACAGACATCCTTCAAGGGGCCTCTCAGAGACCAACACAAGGTGTCAAAGTCATGGTCTCCTGCTAAGTGTCACAAAGTGCATGGTCATTCCATTGTGGAATATTAAGCACCCACATATTAACACATAAGTGGCAGCCACTTTAATACAGACGAGGTAATAGGGTATCTGGGGACTAAGGTAGATAGTGATCTCTCCTTTGACAATCATATCTCCAAAGTAGTTAGGACATCCTTCTATGTAGGCCATCTGATTACTAGAGGGTTCACATCTAGACATACTGAGGTTATAGTGCCCCTTTACTCATCACTCATCAGTCCCATCATAGGGTATAGTAACCCGTTTGGGATGTACCTCAGAAGACACATCCAACAGCTGGAAGGTCCATGAATGTACCTTGCCAAGAGGATTACTGGTCTCAAACATATGTCCTATGCAGCCAGACTGAATAAACTCCTACTTTACTCAGTGGCATCTCATTTACTTGGAGATGATCTCTGCTGGCCAACAAAGCCATGTCGAACTCAGGCTTAATAGATATGCTCCACCTATGGGAATCCATGTCACAGTGAGCCACATGCTGTAGTGAGCTGAACCTTGCCACAACAATAACTGGAAGATGCTGGAGGGATGGATTCCTGTCACAGAAACTCCCCATACTTTGGAACAACATCCTTAATTACATTATACAGAGCCCCTCACTAACACTCTTCAAGAGAAACCTTGAAGAGTGGATGGGGAACAGTAGATACACCCCAGGGATCCCACTGTTGGCTCTGCTCCACAGAGGGACAGTTAATGAATCAATGGGGTGGCAAAAGCTGACACATTTTGGCTAGGCTTATGAATGCCCTCAGGCAGTTAACCAAGTAACTACCTATGAACCTGTGAACCTATACATGCAGTATCAGCACATGCTGATACCTTAATTTACTGTTCAGGTGTTGACTTACCTTGTGCCAATAGCTGCTGTGTGTGTAATAGTTGAGGGATGCCTATGTTGGATGCACACAGTAGACTGCCTATACATGACAATTTACGGGTAGTCTTGTGTGTGTGCCATCCATTTTTACTGTGTGTGCAGGTGGATAAAGGTGTCAGTCCCTAGGTGCCTATCCTGTCAGTGTGTGTGCTATATGTTCTCTCCTTGCCAAGGCATGGGCATACTGGGCACGCCTTCATCTGTCTACTGGGGCTAGCTCAGGGTGTTCATGGTCTGAGTACCTCTGTGCCTGTGGGGTCCTTGGCAATGGTGGTGGGCTGTGAGAACCTTCACCATTCTGTCCCTGCTGCAGCTGCTTCCGCAGGATCATATTGTGTAGCATGGCACATACTATGAAGATGTGGGCACATGTTCCTGGAGAGTACTGCAAGGCTCCACCAGATATGTCCAAGCAACAGAACCATGATTTAAGCATCCCAAACACACGCTCTATGATGATTCTGGTTTGTGCGTGTGCCTCATTATGGTGCTCCTGCATGGGTGTGTGTGTATTTCTGATGGGAGTGATCATTCATGGTTCCAGTGCATAGCCAGCATCCCCCACCAGGTGGCCATATGGGATGTCCCCCCTGGCATATACCTGGTACAGCTGTGAGGCATGCCAGATATGGGAGTCGTGACAGCTTCCTGGGCTGCCAGCACACACATCCATGATAATGCCCTTGGCATTGCACATGATCTGGCAGTTGATGGAGGGGTATCCCTTGCAGTTTATGTAGCGCCTACCCTGCTCACCGGGTGGTGACTTGATGTGTATGTGCGTGCAGTCTATTGCACCCAGTACCTCCGAGTATTCTGCCACACAGTGAAAGCGACGCATATTGCTGGCCAACTCCTCCTGCATTCAGGGGAAGTATATGTGCTCATTGGCATGTGGTAACATGGCATCCAGGAACTGGTGAAGTACCCTGGATGCTGATGCTGGTGAGATCCCCATGATATCCCCAGTTGGTCTTTGAAAGGTACCTGTAGCTAGTATTCTCAGGCTTACACATACCTTCGTATCCACTGGGATCGGTTCCCCTCTGTTTGTTCTGGCTCTGAAGCGTGGCCGGCACAGCTCCACAAGTTGCTGTAGGGTGTCCCTGTCCACCCTGTAATGCTCTACTATCTCCAGATCATGCAGCCCTTGGTAGGCTACCCTGGGTCTGAACACTCTTCTCCTCCTCTGGTGCCTGAGGTGGTTGTGTGCATCATCCGCCACGCCACCTTTAGTCTCCAACACATACTGGTGGATCAAAGCTATGGCAGCCCCTAACATGTACATACTAAATGTTCCCCGTCTGTATACACCAATGTTGCAGAGTGTATGGGAATACACAAGTGTGTTTGAGGTGCTTTCACACATACTATTTTGCTATGGATGCTGCTGATGTCATTGGGTGTGTATCAGCAATTCCAGCTGCAGGGTATCTTAATTATGGGTTTTACAGTGAGTAGTGCAAGTGTGGGGCCTTTAGTGTGGAGTTATGCTTGCCTGCCTTGATTAATCTGTTGCCCTTTAATTCACTTTTAAACCTGGATCCCCTCCCATTATCAGGCATGCATCCACCTGCCGTCTTTCTTGTTTTGTACTTTCCCTACCCAGTCATGTGTTGCAAAATGTGTCTTGTAGCTGATATACTGCAAATCCTCTTTGTTCTGCTGTGACACTTTACTGTTTTCTTTGCAGTACAGCCCCTCCCCTTTCCTGTTCTGCAGGTAGTTGCTTGCAGTCTTGTTAGCTGTTGTCAATGGCCCACTGTAGGTTCCTAGGTGTTAATTAGTCATTTGTACTCCAATTTCCCTGCTGCAGCATTTCCTTATTTCTTTCTTATATCCTTCCTGTTTCAGCTCCGATGTGTGCCATGCAAACCCATTTACCGGGTTTAAGCAAGTTTTCATCTCCGTTCACATGCATACTCAGTTACCTTGTGTACTCTCAGCTAAGCAAAGCTATAGCCAGTTCGACACACCCCTATCCTGCAGCTTTGCTTAGCTACGGGCAAACCGGATTAGCAATGCTCCAATGTGCTTACAGCAAAGGTGGCACACCCCTCTCTTGATGTCATCTTTATCTCAAGGGCACACCTCCATGTTATAATGCTACACTGTGAAGTGCATCCTTACACCAGTGGGGAATCTCTGATTCATTATTACTCCTCTCATTTGCATGGCATTGCCTACTAATTCCTAGCTACCGTGCAAAACACTGTCACAGCCCCTTAGCAAACCTTGCACCATGGTGTGGTGTAACATGCCTGCCATTGGCTATTATGGGAAAATCATGATATGTGTTACATTGCAGTTTTATTCTATATTTTTCTATTTTTCTTGCAATCCGGTTTGCGCACCGCTGCCCTGCACTTAAACTTTGCGATAGTGCGGAAAATGAAATTAAATGTTCTTTTTATATTTTGTACATGTTTTTTTATGCCAATGGCTATATCTTTAGCCATTGGCATATATTAACGATATAATACATGTGTTTGGCCATCTGTCATGGCTCCGATTTTATGTTTGGAAAAATGTAAACCATTTTTTTGTGGTTTACATTTATGCATGCTTACACTATGCCTGCACCACTTCCTGGATCGCTAAATACCTTCATTTGCATGCTACACTGCTGCAGCTGCGGTAATTAGCATACAGAGGCGGGGAGCTGTGCGGGCATAGTGTACGCAGGCAGTGCACGTGGAAACAGCTCGTACCTGGATCGCTCGCCAACCATATTTGGTGTTGGAATGCCAACACTACGCCTGCACCTTGTGCAGGCTTCATGAATACCGGGGATACTGTGTACACTTAGTGCACACTTCGTGTAGGCTTTCCTGAATCTGGCCTGTTGTCTGTTTTCATTTGATTCAGTATGTGAATTGTCAGATCCAGTCAAATCCGACCTCAGTGCCTTATACCAAATTTTTGGATCCAAGAGCTCTGACTCCTCCCATACCCACAATTCCCCTCTCCTGCCTGAATTACCTCAGATATTGTTTGCCCAAACAGATGTGTTGACCAAGAGCTCCATCCTGTTTCACAGTAAGTGCTTTGGTGGCGTAGTGGTGCAGCATTTAACATTGCCGCCTCACAGCAAGATGTTCTCTGGTTCGATTTTCGGCTGGTGTGCCTTCTGTGCAGAGTCTGCTTATCCTCCCTGCATTCAGGTGAATTTCCTCAGGGTGTTCTGGTTTCCTCCCACGTTCCAAAGACATGCATCTGGAGCATTTCTCCCTGGGCTGTCACTGAAAATGGGCTCTGTCCTAGTCAGACTTTCCCAGTCAACAAATGTTAAATAAATATAAAATAAATTAAGCTTTTGTTCCTCGCTATGTAAGATTTAATAGTGTTAGTTTTTCTGATAGCATAATTATAGACTTAAGAGTGTTTTCCCTAGTATTTTTTGCTGTGTTTTATTGTGTGCTCTTAACTCTTAGAATTGAATCTTTAGGTAGGTAGGTGTATCTAGAAACAGTTTAAAATAGTTTAAGATAGCTCACTGTATTAGTATTCTTAGTGAAATTCTTCTTCTAATGACAGAAGAGTCTACAGGCTTCAAGAAGTGTTCCTCTTGTGGACATAAAATCTCACCTCAAGATTCACACTTATAGTGTGTATATTGTTTGGGGCCTTCCCACTTGCAGGACTCTTGTTCTATTTGTCCTGTTTATGGCACCACGGCCCTCTAAGTAAGGAAAGAGAAGCTTATTTTAAAAGGGCTCCTTCCCCATCAGACAGGGTCCAAAATGTCTTTGGGTCTAAAGGCACACTCTACCTCTCCTTCCTTTCATAGAAAAAGGGAAAAAGAGAGAGAGAAAGATTAAAGGAAAAAAGAGAGAGAAAAAGACAGACAGGCATATAAATCTAAGGACCAGAAAAGAGACCAGAAAACCTTTTGGACAGACCTAAGAAAAGGTCTCTGAATCCCACAATTATTGGAGGTCTAACACCTAAGGTATCAGGGCAGTCAGAGGCTACTGTCTCCAGGATCCAAACTCTCTCACCGAAAACTCCCTTTTTCTCTGGGGCCAATTAGCCCGAGTCTTCATTCTCCCATACTTTAAAAGATGCCATCAAGGCATATGTGAAAACTTGCATGTGAGCTATAGTTAGAAGCTATCCAACAGGCAAATGATTTGACACAAAATCCTTCTACAAGGCTTGCTTGAATGTTTTCACATGTGCTCTCAGTACTTGCTGCTGCTTTCCCATTAGGCTTAACAATCCTTCAGCACAACAATTGCCTTAGCCTTGTAGTACCACTCTCCCTTCCCCCATCAGAGCTACTTTATTATTAGTTTATTTATTAGTACTGAACATTTCAACTTCACAAGGTGGTGTCTATTTCAAGGAAGTATTTGAAGCAGATCTAGCAGTGAGATTCTTGACATTGAAAACGGAGTGATTTGCCAGGAAAATGCATTTTATGAGAGAACAGACCAAAAGTGAAGTGTGGAACAAAACACGAACGAATACATATTCAAGCTATTAAGACTAAGCAGCTGTGACTCAGGAATGGGTGATCCAAGCAAGTGACTATGCAGTCTGAAAAAAGCTCTATGTTGTCCACAGTTCCTTTATGTTTGGACAAATGTGACCTATAGACCTCCTTTCAAGTTCGAGCTTTAGAAGGAAAGATATTTGGAAGGGGAATTCGAATGAGAGGCCCTAGGATCAAACATTAACATTGTGTACCTTATTACGAGCACCCTGCATATGAAGCAAAGAAGTGAACTGAACAGTCACTAGCGATTCGTACACTCTCTGGCTCTGATATCCACAAACACTATGAAGTGATCCGGGAGTTGGGAAAAGGTACTTATGGAAAGGTAGACCTTGTATCACATAAAACATCAGAGGTATTTTTCTGTCAGTAAAGTGGAAATATCGGATGAGGTGAAGACCAACCATCGCTGCTGCCGAGTATCCGTTAGCCTTGCCGGAGGTACTAGCTGGTGTGTGTGTTCGGATGATTTAGCTGCTGCCGAGGAACCGTTAGCTGTGCAGAGCTTACTGGTTAATGTGTTGTCTGAATTTTAGTCTTCTATCGACCATGGTGGAAGCACTTTTAGCTTGGTCTACTTGGACGTGGTCAGGCTGTATCTTTAAGGCGTTTGGATTCTCGGGGTGTGTTTGATTTACTATGGCCAAGGGCTTCTTTTTTGGCTCTTGGTGTGTGCTGTGGTACCTGGAACATGTCCTAGCAACTGGATGAGGAGTTGAGGCTATAGATACCGGTGGCTATAAAGCTTATTATAGTCAAACTTGGATCCACTGTCCTTTTTAGAAATCCATACGTCTGCGTACTGCTGTCAGTCTATGTGTGGTGACTATTTTTTTTACGTGACTATTTACAATGAATGGACCCTCTAAGCCGTTGGAATGGCTACAACAGTTTGCAGTCCAGTGCTATACAAGGTGTATATTCTAAATGTAATTTATAGGGGTGATAACCTCGGATGCATCCTGTCAGCATTTTTCCTCTTATTGCCTCCATCCTCAGATGGTGCCCTTGCCATTTTTGGAGTCAGAGGCATCAGTTCTGCTGTTTAAGACTCTCAGATTTGGAGGAAGCGTACTCGCATGTTATCACAAACTGTAAGAAAAAGTAGCCCTCTATGCACTGCTATATCCAGTTTAGCAGATTATCTGCATTCTATTAATCTGTCTGCATTTACTTATATGTCGCAGTTTGTTTTTCGGTGGTCAGATGATTGCAGTCTGCTAATTAAGGAAACCGTGCTTTGTATTATGATTAAGACAAACTTTGTTTGCATTCTTACTGCTGGGACCTTTTGTGGTTGCTAAATTTTCAAGTATATTGTGTTTATAAAGAATATATATTTTGTGGTATATTTTATTATCTCTTTATTTTTTCAAGATATTACCTGTCACATTTCAAACTGCTTTACATATCGCATTGTTGTAACCATTGCCTACACCTAACACTAAAGATGCTGCCACTTCTTTTCCTCTCCCCTCTGCTATTTACACTGATATACATCACATCTTATCACACCCCCCCTGTGATTCTCCCCTTACCCTCCACTCGGAACTTACATCCCTCCCAAAATCTATGCAGATCATACCACACTCTTTTATACCCACACTCACTGCACTCTAACACACTATTTTTTCTTTAAAACTAAATTACTCCCCTCATCAAAACAAATCCCAAACTTAAAATCCAAATTTCTGTATCCTCTCCCTCAACCTAACTCTTTACTCTATCCTGACAGCACTCCTCTTTTCAGGCAATATACACCCCAACCCTGGTCCTAATAACCAACTCTTATCTTCCAGCTCCTCCACTCCATCTACTATCACTACTACTTCTTCCCCCCACACCTCTAGCAATCCCAGTCTCAGTAGTACCTCCCCATCCACTCTCACTTCTACACACATAACCAAAAGACTAAAGTTCTTCTCCCTTAACATCCAGAGCATCTGCAACAAAGTGCCTGAACTCCACGCACTCATACAACACTATACCCCCCACATCTTAACTCTCTCTGAGTCTTGGCTAAAACCCCACATCCTCAACTCAGAGATCTGCCCCCCTGGTTTCAATATCTACAGACTGGATAGACCTAGCAAAAAGGGAGGTGGCGTCTCCATTCTCTTTTCTGACTCTCTCAATATCTTACTACTTACAATTACCACTCCCACCTTCCACCCTGCAGAGCTACTCATAGTAACCTGTCATCTCAACAACTACCAAAAAATGGCCATAGCCTCAATCTATATCCCACCAGGGAATAATATCACCATCCTTGAAAACATCTTATCTTGGTGTTTTCTTCACATCCCCTTTGAAACAATCATACTTGGGTATGTAAATATAGACTGGAACTCAGTTAACTCTACTACACCGTCTTATAGTCTCAACCTGCATGGTTTTACTCAGCTTGTCTCCTCCCCTAACTGCCTTGGCAAAAACCACTCCAACTCTATCCTAGACTATATTCTCGTAAATTCTCCTAATTTGTACCACTAGCCAGGTACACTATCTGACTCCATCAGTGACCACCTAACTGTCCGCATTACAGGTACTCACCCAACCTCACTAGTACTCACCTCTTAAAATACATCCGCAACCAAAGAAAATTCAGTACCACTTCCTTCAACAAAATTCTGTCAAATATTAACTGGTCCTGCCTATATTCTCTACCTTTAAATGATGCAGTTAGCTACTTCAACCAGACATTCCTAAACATACTCAACTCTCTTGCCCCCATCAGGAAAATAAAAGTCAAAGCTAAACATGCCCCCTGGCTAGCCAAAGAAACCTTCTACCTTATGCATAAAAGAGATGCCACTTGGAAACAATATCAGAAAAGCAAATCTCCTGCCCTCCTACAATCTTATAAGGAACTTAGAAACCTTAAAAAAAAAGATTCAACCAGGACAAAAGAAAGTTTTACCTCTCTGACCAATTTCTGCAAACTACTAACCCCCAGAAGTTTTGGTCAACCATAAAAACTCTTCTTAAGCCTGGCTCACCCACAACCCCCATCCCTTTTCGCAATCATCAGATATTGCCATCCATTTAAATCACTACTTCATTGATACCATTACTAAACTAGTACCTAACACCTCTAATAACCCCAACCCCACCTCTAATTCCACTTCCATTTCTGTCACTTCAGTTGCCAGACCCACACCTTTTTCACATTCCCAATCTGACTCCACTAGCCTCTCAGACCCCTTCATGCTCAAACCTGTCTCTGTTAGTTATATTAAAACTCTCCTCAGTAAACTCAAACCTTGTTCTCCCGCCTCTGATAAGCTACCTCCCCAATTCCTTAAACTTGCTGCTAACTCTATTGCCCTTCATATCACCATTCTAATCAACCGCTCAATCCAAGAATCCACTGTCCCCTCTATTTGGAAGGAATACTTCACTATCCACCTACATAAAGGAGGTAACTCCACAGAACCATCTAACTTCCATCCCTTTGCTATTCTTTCTCCCCTCTCCAAAATTCTTGAAAAGTGTATCCATTCTCAACTGCTTTCCCACCTTACTCAAAACAATCTTTTAACCAACACCCAGCACGGTTTCAGGCCAAAACAATACTAACACTGCACTCTTATCCTTCTCTCATACTGTAGCTAAGGCCAGAGACAATAATAAACTTGTGTCCTACCTCTTCCTAGATCTCTCAAAGGCTTTGGATACTGTCTCTCACAACCTTCTACTTCATAAACTTTCTCAGCTGAACATTTCTATCCCCACTCTAAATTGGTTCTCAAGTTACCTGTCCAGTCGCCTACAAGCAGTTAAATGGCAAAATTCCATCTCACCCTTTCTGCCAGTTCAGACTGGTGTTCCTCAAGGTTCAATTCTTGGTCCCCTCCTTTTCAACCTCTTCACCAATGACCTACACACTTCCAGCAACCTCTCCTCTATCATACAGTATGCAGATGATTCAACTCTGATCTCCATTTCTGACTCTATCTATAACCTCCATCATATCACCCAATCTTCATTTCACTCTATTGAGAAGTGGCTCTCCAATAATCAAGTTATCCTGAACCCCTCTGAAACTAAGCTCCTACTATTCCTACCTAAAACTCTAGCCCACCACAAATCCACCTTTCTCATATCCTCTCTAAATGGCACCATCATAACACCAGATTTACACACTAAACTCCTAGGTGTCATCATAGACGACCAGCTCAAACTAGACCTCCACATACTTCATTCTATAAAGAAAACACACCAAAAACTAGGCATGTTATACAGAAACAGCAAATTCCTAACCCCCAACTCAAAACTACTGATAGCCCAATCCTATCTCCTCCCCACCCTCCTCTATGGCTCCCCTCTATTTTCCAATCTACAAAATAACCTGCTGGCAAAACTAAACCAAACCTATAACAAAATTGCTAGATTTGTCACCAGCAGCCCCTATAAATCCCATCACTGCTCCGCTCTCATAAAATTACATTGGCTCGAATTCCCACACCTTCTTTCAGAATTCTTAATTCAAACTTTGACTGTCCATCTCTGTCCAACCTGATCTCCTGGTACACCCCTCCCCGATCCCTGCGCAGCTCTGATAAACTCTTACTACAAGTCTATAAACCCAACAAGAACATAGGTAAAATACTCTATAAACACTCTATCTCCCTTACCTGGAACAATCTTCCACTCCATATTAGAAGTCATACCTCCCTTCCTAACTTCAAACATGACCTGATAGTGTACCTCCATAACAACCCTTTATGTACCTGTTATCATCCTACTATGAAACTATGAAACTTAACTCCTCCCTCTCCACAGACCCACTTCACCACTAAGTCTGATCTATAAGACTTTTTTCCTCTCTCTACAACTTACTTTATCCAACTGCTCTTCTTTCTGTACCCTCCCTCTAGTTCACTACATCCCTCCTCTACTACTGTCTTCTTTTGCACCATTCCCTCTTCTGACCTACGATCCCTTGTGCAGTCACCCCTCTCTACTTTTTACTCTCACTCTACTTTCCCTCAATTCTGAAGCCCCTGCACTTACACATTTCTTCTTCTAGCCACTAATCTAATTATACCTTGTTTCTTTTCATTATATTACGTACAACCTTAACTTCCTTCCTGCTTACCTGCTGGATTTATTATTGTTGTTTCTCCTGTTATAACCTATTACTATAATTTTTGTATATATAGCTATGTACTATTCCATTGAGTACATTATGTTCTTCTTATCCATTGTATCCATGAGATTGTTTTGCTCTTTAATATTGTTAATTTGTCTCTATTTGTATGCATTTGTATGTCTGTTTGGGGCTTTGGTCTCCACTGAAAAAGGGTAAATTCTTACCCAGCTGGACCAACCCGGTTAACAAATGCGAAAATTATGTACTTCAACAACTAACTGTAGCAATACCTGAAACAGTGAAACTGAAATGTAACACTTACGTAATAGAACCTGGGATCTAGAGCTTCTAAGCAATCAGATAGTAGAATTACCTGTAGTAGATTTACACCTTGCAGTTGTATGATTGCTTCTTTTGGTTTAAGTGTTTTGAGTTTCTAATACTATGGCTGGAATGGATCCCATTCCTAAATCAAGGTACGGTTAGAGTTCATGAAATTAGTATTGTTTCAGTCTTTGATTTTAGCTGAGTGCTCTTCTCAGCACTGGCAACGTGCCCAGAATTGCCTCTTCTATAATTCTTATGGAGTTACATGTATTGGTAACACAATATTTGATTGTAAATTCTTATTAGTCCTATTGTTCCCACTACTAATGGGACTGTCTGGGTATCTTTCTTCCACATTTTTCATTTTTATGCGTGCAAATTCTGTTATTTTATGAGACTGTGGTAGTCTTTAGATAAGGCACTGTAATCAGTGGGTGTAGCAGTTTCAGTGATCAACACTACTTTTGTCTTTTTTCATGGACTACTATATCTGGCTTTTCTTGTATCTATTTTTATACTGTTGGTAATGGGTGATCTCGTGTGATATAAATTTCATCATTTTCTATAATGCTTTGTGGCTCATGTTTTGAATGCTTCTCAGCTACTTCTGTAATGTAATGTTTGCACAATCACCAGTGCAACAGACTTACCACATTCTTGTACCTTTTGTCATACAGGCCCTGCCATGAGTGTATCACACCCAGCAACTAGATGTGTCACTGTTTCCACTTCTGTTTTACAAAACTTGCATCTGTTTCTTCCACATTTTGAATGGTCTTAGAAAACCAATGTGTAACGTAGTCCACCATCCCAGGCAACCATTATTAACCTTTTATCATTCGGTTTCATTTCACCTGTCCTTAACCATTCCTGCATCAAATCTTGGTCAAAATGAGGGTGCTCCAGAAGATAGCCATATTTGCCACTATATTTGTGGACTTTTTAATAGTGTTTTCCTTCTTGTCTGATCATTTTTCTTATGTTCTTTCTTTTTTTTGGCACATTCAGTTGTTATCAGATTTTTACCTACTTCTGGTGTGATTTCCATTCCTGCTTGATTCTAACATGCTTCTGCTAAACTAAGCAAATATGTCATCTTAGTATTCTTCTCCTTGTGTTGTCAAACTTTCACTATGTTTGGATCTGATGAGATCAACAAATATGTATACAGTCATACAATTGCAGATCTATATATGTAGTCAATTTTGAGGTGGCCCATACCTCCATCAGAGCAAGGAATATATAATCTTGGTATACACTGATTTTTATATATCATTTGATAAGCATGAAGCATTTTTCTTGTTTTGTATCCAACTAATGCATATCTTTTTGAGACCAGTCAGTCACCTCCAAAATTTTAAGTCAGAGCAGGAAGAGACTGGACTTTATTCCTAGATGTCAGAGCAGTTTTAATTTTACTTGCAGTCTTCTGAAGTATTGGGCGGCTGCAGTGGTGCAGCGGTTAGCATTGCCGCCTCACAGCAAGAGGTTTTCTGGGTCAATCCTCAGCTGTGGTGCCTTCTGTGCAGAGTCTGCATGTCCTCCCTGTGATCGTGTGGGTTTCCTCTGGGTGCTCCGGTTTCCTCCCACATCCCAAAG
The DNA here is from genome assembly GCF_019279795.1 of Protopterus annectens. Taxonomy (NCBI): domain Eukaryota; kingdom Metazoa; phylum Chordata; order Ceratodontiformes; family Protopteridae; genus Protopterus; species Protopterus annectens. Next base: position 1,359,527,323 of record NC_056725.1, read on the forward strand.
ACATGCTGTAGGTGGACTGGACACTCTAAAGTGGCTCTAGGTGTGTGTGTGCCTTCTGTGGAAGGTTGGGTGCTAGGCTGGCAGCTCGACACCGTAAAACTCCACTGCCAATCATGAGCAGACAGGTGATCCTCTGTGGTGACCCCTAACCAGGAAAAGCCGAAAGAAGAAGAAGAAGTCTTCTGAAGTATTCTTTACTCAGCTTTATTCTTATTTGTTCAGATTTTTTTTGCCAACCCTTCATCTGTTCCTAAGTATTTATATACTTCATCCTGGTCAACTTCCTTTATATCACATTCCTGTCCTAAGTTTTTATTTTGATAGTGTTGTAGATTTCCCTTTTTTAAAATGATGCTTTTGCACATTTATCAAGACCAAATGTCATTCTTGTATCATGTGTGCCATAGGAATATGGTTTTATACACCCCAGAGGAGTTTCTCAAGAAACCAGATGAGAGGAAAGAAACCATGGTTCTGCAAATCCCAAGATTTTGTACTTCAAGATTCTATCAGTAGGCTCTCCACCAAGGCAGTGGGGGGGATAATCATAATGAAGATTGCCTCTGTGGCAGAGGTGGACTACAGATCAAGGCTTTTGAGGGCTGTTCTCCAGCAGGGATTTACAGTGCTGGTTGGCTGCCCAGTTGCCAGTGTTAGGGGGCAGTCAGGGGGGTGCTTATCCCTGCTCCCCAAGGGCTGGAAATCCATCATCCGAGATGTTTTGGTGCAGAGGATTATAACTAGATGTTACATGATTCCCTTCCTTTCTCAGCTCTTGTACTCAAACTTTCCAATGTGCCACACCCCCAATGGAAGACAACATTACTAGAAAGTGAGTCATCCAGGAGGATCCCCCAGACCAGCAAAGATCCAGAATTTACTCAAGGCTACTTTTGTTGCCAAAGAAGAATGGGGACCTCAGGCCCATTTTGGACCACAGTCACTTGAACGAATATGTGAAACAGATGAAATTCCAGATGGTCATAGTACAGTCCATCCAACAGTTGTTGAGGAAGGACAATTGTATGTATTCAGTAGACCTCCAGGATGCATACTAAAACCAGGAAGCTTCTCCACTTCTGTCTGGGAGCCAGTCACTTGCAGTTCAGAGCCCTGCCCTATGGCCTCGTCACAGCCCCCCAGGTGTTAACCAAGTGCATGGCAGTGGTTGCAGCTCATCTCAGGCTGCTGGGCTTATGAATGTTCCCATACCTGGATGACTGTCTCTTAATCGCCCATACTAGGAATCCCTTTCTTCAAGCCAGAGACTCCTTGCTCAACCTTTGTTCACAACAATGAATAACTGTCAACACGGTCAATTCCAAGCTTCAGCAGGTTCAAACCATAGAATTCATTGGAGCCCATCTGGATACCAAGTTACAGATAGCTAGACTGCTGGTATCCAGGATACTCACACTTAAGCAGCAGGCAGTAGTGGTACTGTCCCCTCAGAAGCCTCCAGCAAGGTTGATTTAGTTTTTTTCAGCTCAATGGCAGATCCCTTTACCTAATCCCTCTAGCAAGATTTCTTATGAGGGTACTGCAATTAGCCATATCAGTTCAGTGATCAGTGAGATGTCAACCCATGAATTTTCCAGTGTCCTTTATGAAAATTTGCAAACTTTATATTCAGTGGTGGCTCAACCTTCCAACTGTAGCTCAGGGTTGACCTTTTGTTCTCCTTCCCCACAGACCACAGTGAGTATAGATGCTACTCAGCTGGAGTGGGGGAGGTATTTTTTGGGAAAACCTATCTAAGACACATGATCCCTTTCAAAGGCCAATTTTTATATCAATATCCAGAAGATGAAGACAGTACTCCTAGCTCTGCAGACTTCCCAGGGCTCCTTCCCCAAGGATGTGATCTCCATTCAGATGGACAATATGTCAGTGGTCTGATACATCAACAAAGAAGGGGGAACACATTTTTACCCATTATGTCAGAAGCCATGAGGGTTTGGCAGTGGGTGATGTCTTCTCACCGCTATGCACATACCAGAGAGGGCCATTGTTGTAGTAAATAGGTTGAGCAGGTCTGTCCGCCTTTTTCATGAGTGGTCCCTCATTCCAGTAGTGGTGGATCAGATTTTCAGCTACTGGGGTCGACCATTCTGCAACCCGTTTGCTTTCCCCACCATCACTAACACCAAATGTAGCAAGTACTTTGCCCTAATCCCCTAAGAGAGAGAGAGTCCCTAAGGGATACACTGTTCTGCAGTTGGCCCGTGGTCTCCTTTATGCCTGTTCACTCATGGAGCAAGGCTACAGGGAGCCTCATTGCTTCCTACTGACCTCAACAGGCATGGTTTCCATTCCTCTGGTCTCATCTAATTCATTTTGTGGTACGTACATAACTTTCCTTTCATCATCACATTCCTATAGCATCAGATTTTAAGCATTTCTTAAGGTTTTCTGTGTCTAGATCACACTTTCATTTCTCTGCATTACTCTTTGGGATATCCACTGCTCCATCAGTATTCACCAAGTGTCTAGTGATAGCCTACAGCAGAATACGATGTATTTATATATTTGTTTTATTTAGATGACTTGATTATCTTTTCAGAGTCTTTTTCAAATTGCCAGACATCTCTTACCTGGGTGAGAGGTCTCCTGAACAGACTGGAGTTTTAAGAGAACACTAAAACATTTTGCTTGACTCCTTCTCACAGGCTTGTTTTCTGGGAGTGTCCCCTAGATACTTCAATTCAAAGAGTTTTTTCTTACAGAAGAAAAAGTACAGCTATATCTAGTTCTATTCCCAAGTTTTTCAACTATAACCAAGGCTTCACCAAAGGAATTTCTCAGGATATTAGGATTCATGGACTCAAGATTCCAGTAGCCAGACTCCACATGAGAACAATTGAATGGTGCTTAAAATTAGTATGTTCCCATCATTAACATCCCCTAACATTCCAGATACCTGCTTTGCAATTTGTGAAAATGAAATTTCTTTGGTGGAGAGAACAGTTTTACTTGAATCCAGCTCTTCAATTTTCCTTTCCAGCTCTAGCAGAGTCTGTAACAAAAGGCATGTCACATTTTACTTGTGGAGCAATGTCTACAAGAGAAAAAGTGTAGGGTCTTTGGAACAAAAAACACAGACCAAAACACGTAAACATAAAAGAGACATTGGTAGTACTAATTGCTCCCAATTCTCTATCATCTGTGGGTCTCAAGACCATTGCAAGTGATTACAGACAACATTGCAATAATGTGGTACATCAGTAAAAAGGAGGGAACAAAGGGGAGAGTCAGATCTTACCCTGTGTGCAGACTAGCCATGATAGCCTGAGCTATAGCTTTTCAGCACAGACTAGCCATGATAGCCTGAAATACAGCTTTTCAGCACAATCTCTCTCTACTGGCATGTTCCATCCCATCATGGAAAATGAGGAGGACCAAGACAGGCCCTTAGGAATGGAAATTGAATCAGGGAGTCTTCCAGGAACTGACCATACCATGGGGAACACCTCAGATACAGCTTTTTGCCATAATGTACAATAATCTGCTGGCAAAATTCTTCTCCAGGATTCCATGAGAGAAGGCCTAGAAAACAGATGCATTCTCTTTTCCTTGGGCAGGAATGTTTTTCTATGCTTTTTTTTACCCTTTCTGTTGATATCCAGGATTCTTCTGAAGTTTCACAAGAACTCTTCAAAGATCATTATGGCAACTTCCTTCTGGCCTGGGCAACCATTGGTTCTTCCTTTATTTGGAAATGGCCAAGGGCAATTACTACAAACTTCCTCACAGACTGGACCAACTTACACAGGAAAGGGGGTGTTTGATACATCACAGCTCAAAACAACTGCAGCTAGATGTTTGGTGTAGTGTGTTTTACCTTTTAGTTACCTATTTTCTGAGACATGCAGCAGATTTTAAAAGAGCCATGCAAACCTGCAACTAGGAAGTCATATATTAGCAAATGAAAAGGATTTTCTAGATGGTGTCAAGACAATAATCAGGACCCACTGAGGTTAGTATTTCTCTAGTTCTGCACTATTTGTGTAAGTTATTATCCTTTGTCCTTTCATACTCCTCTGTCAAGGTTCATATGTCGGCCATTTCAGCATGTCTGCCCATAGGTCCTCCCCTTTCAATGCATTCCCATATTAATTTTTTTTTAAATGGGTGCATACTAAGTCTGCCAGAAAACAGTTGTCTCCTCCTTGGACCCTTAACTTTGTTTTTGGAAAATTAACATATTTTCCATTTGAACCAACTCATCAGTCTGATTTAATGTTCTTATCATGGAAAACAGTTTTACTGATTGCTCTGATATCTGCAAAAAGAGTATCTGAGTTTGCAGGCTCTTATGTTGTGTCAATCGTATGTCATTTTCCACAATTATAAGGATTCCTTAAGAAGTAATCCTTCCTTTATGCCTAAAGTGGTATCAGAGTTTACTTTGAGCAAGAAGCTTAATTGATTCAACCAGCACCCTGACACGGTACTATGAGCCCAATCCCTCAGGGAAAAAAAAAGCACTTCACTGTTATAAGCCAATCACTGCATCATAAGTGATCGGCTTATTACAGACGCCCCCCCCCCCCCGTTCTTCCATTTAAGGGGAAATAAAATGGATGTTCCTTCTTCTAGTACACCAACCATGTGGCCAGGTGCATGACATGACCCCCACCTCCCTCCTACCCCAGACGTTCAGGTCCCGTTTCTGTGCCCTGACCCCAACCCTCCTTCACCAAATTTTAGTACAAAAAATAATAATAATTTCTTCTTTTAAACTATAGCAAACTGTTTGAAACAAATGTAGCAAAGCAAACAGCAGCTACAGTTTATATCATGCCTGCATGGAAACACTACTGTGCTCATGTTTTAATTTAAAAAAAATCTTCTTTTAAACTGTAGCAAACTGCTTGTTACAAATATTGCAAACATTTGCTACACTTTATACCCTGCTTGCATAGAGCGCTATTACACTCATGTTTTAGTTAAAAAATATATATTTTTAAACTGTAGTAGACTGCTTGCTACACATGTAGCAAACTGTGGCTACATTTCCTACATTTTATACCCTGCCTGCACTGAGTTCTACAGTGCTCAGGTTTCAGTTAAAAAGAAAAATGTTTTTTTAAATTTTAAACTGTAACTAACTGCTTGCTACAATGTAGCATGCAGTTGCTAAAGTTTAGACCACACACAGAGTGCTACAGTGATCTGGTTTGACCACAAATGCAATAATGGCTTTTAAAAGCCTGTATTGCATAAAAAGGGAGATCAGAATTGGCTGATTGCATCCTCCCACCACTTTGCACATGGGGCAGTTGCCCTTCTCACCCCACCCTAGCTAAGTTGATGATTTGAGCCAAACTATCCATCTCCCAGTCTTCTTTCCAGAACCTAAAAACCAGAGAGAGAAAGGATTCTTTATACACAGATAACTCAGATATTATCTTGACAGAATTAAAACTTTGGGAAACTCTGATCAGTTATTCATATTATATCTTAGGAAGGTAATGAAAAAATGAAAAAAAAAAAACAACCTGGGTCAAAACAGACATCTCCAAATGGTTGCATCATGCTACTAACTTTCATTATACCCACCAAATTAAGGCAATTTCAGGCTGGGTCAAGGCTCACTCTACTAGAGCCTTGGCTTCTTCTGGTGCTTTTTGAAAAGGGTTGAATTCTAAAAGTGTTCTAGAAGCAGCAACTTGGTCATTTGAACATACCATTACAAAGTAATACTAACTAGATTCCTTTTTCATTCTAGAACAGGTCATAACCATAGATGTCCAGATGATCATTTCCTCCCTCTATTCCCCTTATCTTTGTATGTTTTTGTTGCTAGGGTGAGGACTTTTATGCTTACTTTCCTAACAATGACCTTTTTCACGGTTCTAACCTCCCTGTCTTGGTTGGCCTGAAAGCTCTGAAGGGCTTAGAGCTTAAACCGCTATTTTCTTCAACTTTGTTTAAGTTGATGGTTTGGAGGTATGGAACGTGCCCATAAGCTTTGGAAGTTGCCTAGTCGTTACTGTCCCTAACAGGATATAACCCATGTAGTTAAGGCTACTGCAGCAGTGATCATTTGTTAACCTACAAGTTTGAAAACTATTATGTTTATTAGTAAGAAAAAAATTAAATTTGGCTGCAGATAGTAGACGAGTTTTAATATTTTTATTCAATGCCTTGATTAAAGATCAGATAAGATCAGATAACTTTTCTTTTAGCCATTATATTAACTGCATGATCATTATTCCAGCTAGTAAAACAGCTATCAGTTTTAAAAGCTGGAATCTTCAGACAGATTTGAAAACTAGTTCCCTAGCCTGAAATGAGATAAATTCACATACAATGAATCCAGGAAGAGCATTAGGGTTAAATACATTTTAAAGAGAATTCTGTGCTTTTTCAGTGTCACTGAGGTTGAGGTTTAGCATAAGGGGGTTGGGACTTGGCACAGTGGTTAAGGTTTCTACCTCACAGACACAAGGTACAGAGAATGATTTCACTTTTGAGGGGAAATTGGCGAGACTCAAAATGACCCACATGTGAAGCTAATCTAGTACTTACCTGAGAACCAGAAAGATCGTTCTGGAAACTAATTACTTTGGGCACTCAGACAATCAGGAAGACACCATATTGTCTCTTTGTGTTTTCTTTTGGGTACTTTTTTATATTCTGATACTATTCCGTCTGCTCTTATACTCTTGTCTCGGTTTTTCAGTTGCCAAAGTATTTTGTTTTAAGAGAAAATTGGTTTATATTTATTCCTCTTTTTATCTGCTATTGTTGTCATTTAGAGAATTTTCAGTATCCTAAGTTTGCATTTTTTGTACTGTACTAGTCCCTGAATACTTGGTCATGGTGTGCTGTAAGGATTTCGATACAATTTGTGAACAAAGGGAGAGTTTTTTTTATTTTAAGCAGTTCTAACAATTGCTATGCAGATGAGGACCTGAAGAATGCTTAATTATAGAAGTGAACTACAGAGTGTTTAAATATTTCCTGTTTTGTGACTCTAACATCACATTTCTGTACTTTTTAGCATTTGATGTTTTGCAAATAAAGAATTTCACATAAAAAAACTGTTCTGTGCCTGAAGGATATGGAAGAAAATTCTGCTTTCAAGAACTTGTTTTTTTTCTTTATTAGTGAGTGTATGTGACTGTGTTTGCCCTCTAGTGTATGCTGAGCCTTTATGCATGAACTCGGAAGTATCTTACTTTAAGTGAAGCATGGGCCCCTTGTAACAGATCTTTACCTGCTTAGTCATTTTACAGATGTACCTTAATTAACAACACATAAATGTCATACTGTCATGCCTGAAAACTGCAAATGAACAAAGGCAGATTAGCTCTATTATCCTGTGATAGAATCTATACTATGTCATGCCATTAAAGAATGCTCATTCACAGGCAACAGATATGAGTCTTAACATTTGAGATGGGTATAACGGACTGTTCTCATCTGTCTCCTTTCATAGTTTTTAAACTAAATGTGTTCTGTTGTTTATGTAACCAACAGGTTTGTCCTTGATGGATACCCTGTGACTAGAAGACAAGTAGAGCTCTTGGAGGCACGCAGTATAATCCCTGTAAAGATTATAGAGTTACAAATAGACACAAAAGAAAGTCTAAAAAGAGGACTGCTGGATAGAAAACATAATCCCAGGTAAGACAAATTAATCTTTAGCAGCAGTTTTTATGGCTCTTTGTAAACTGCAAAACCTTTCAAGTACAGCTTAAACACAATGTATAGCAAGAGGTGCTCATCATGACGATAATTTCTGCAAAAATTACAAAATATATAGGGAATTGCTGGCAGCTGGCAGTCCTCAGCCTGAACTTTTTTCAGTACAAAACATCTGTAGGAGCATACAAACTGAATTCTCAAAATGGCCATTAGAGAGAACCTAATTATAAATAAGAATGCAGTACACAACAAACAATCCATAATACTTTTCCTTGTTTCTGTCTTGTCTTTTGATCTTGACATTGAGAAGTACTACCATGTTCATTATTATTGTTATTATTATTATTATTATTATTATTATTATTATTATTATTATTAAGAATTGTAAAACAGATTTTAGTATTTATGTACAGATTTTAGTAATTATATCTTCAGGTGAAAGATACAATTGTGTTCATGCGGGTACCAGTTTTCTGCAAATACTTCATGTAGAATGTTTTTAAGTAAAAATCATTGTTCTGATAATTAAGAATATTCTGTCAAGTGTAATGTGAAGACTCTACCCAGCTCAAAGAAATATGCAAATATTTTTAGAAAATAAAAGAACAGAAAAAGAGAAACACTTTAAGGCTATCTATTCATTAAATTAAAGTAAAAAAACTAAAATATGTTCTTCATATTAATCATTGCATTAGTCTAAACTACATGGATTATATCCTGCAAAGATATACCAGCAGGCCAGCTTCCAAAGCTTCAGGGCACCTTCAATGCACACAAACTCATCTCAGGTGGGTGACTCTGCTGTGACCCTTTGTTGTACTTCAGACTGCTCATCTTTTACCCCATATCTCCCTGGTGTAACACCTACAGCCAATATGCACAGGGGTTAGCCACATCTTCTGCAGCTGTTGGGATCCTCAGTGGGAAAGAATGAGACAGTCATGTCAGTTCTGAGAGAGGGAATGGGAAGGATACCCTGTTCTGCAGAATGTTGTGCCTATCCTTGGGGAAGCTGCTGCTGTCCTTAATAACTCTGTTGGCCCCATTTTTCTGTCTAAAACAAACAGAAAACTAAATGTGTCTCTACTCCTTCTCAAATTTCCTTGGACAGGACTAATTTTCTAGGTTTGGCTCACGGGTTTAATTTGGGCTATTGATCCTGCTTATAAAATAGTTTCTGGTAAAAGAATGAGGGATACCTCTTTTCCTGAAGCGATTCAACATTCTGAATCTGGACAGGAAGATGAAGGGACAGATACAGGGCTTGCTCCTCAGATTTGTAATTCAGACTTAGAGGAGAGTTCAGTTTCTGATTCTCACTGTGAGGGTTTGTCATTCTTTGAGACTACTTGCTGAATGGCCTAGTATTTTCAGTGGGAGAACGCCAAAGTCTCTCAGTCCCACAAGGAATGTCAAGAAGCTTCACCCACTCCTCCAGTTCTGTTAGCTTTGGAGGATGTTTGTGTATTACTGCCTGCAATTTTCCTGATAGCCAGCTGCCCCTAAAATGCATAGAGAATATATAAAGATCCTCAGTCTTTTTAGTTTTTACACACTCTTCCCAAACCTGACCCCTCAGTATAGCTTTAGTTAATCTTATCTCTACAAAATATTTAGTTAATTCCAGTCTCACTATTTCTGATAAGTATGGGAAAAAAGTGTATACTTCTGCAACTTTCAGAATTTTGAATTGTCAGGCTCATATGTTAAGATCTGTGCTGACTGCCTGTGAAAGTACTAGGAATGTTTTGTCTGCAGTTTCTTCTCGTGAAAAAGAATCTGTTCTAAATAATTTATTTTCTTCAGTTATACAAGTCACTACTCATTGTTTGCAATGTGTTTTGTGTGTGTGTGTGTGTTTAAGTGTGTATGCTTCAGCTGATACTTCTTCAAGGGGTTTGGCCACTGATACTGTGCTGAGGAGGTTTGCCTAGCTGCATTCTCAGAACTTCCTAGATGATGGTAAAATTACATTTTAAATTTTCCTTTGGATAGAGATTTAATTTTTGGCCTTGAGATTGGTAACTTGATACAGGGAATCTCTAAGATTTTTCATCCCTCCTTTTTTAGATTTTCTAAGGGATTTTCTAACATCCAGTTTTTTGCAAAAAAAACCAAAAAACAAAAAAACAATTCAAACAGTCTGAACAAAATGCAGGTAAACAGATGTTTAAGAAGAAATGGCAAGGGGATTCCAAAAAGAATTCAGGAACCCTCAAAACCAGGGACAGTCCAACAAGTTAGAATGATTATTTAGGGACCCCCCACCTTGGCAGTCCCTTTTTCCTTCCAGAAAGTCTGAATATAAACTTTTCTCTTTGGCAACACATAGTTTCAGACCAATGGGTTCTGAAGATCATTCATCAAGGTTACATATGGTAGTGGGGTTAATCCCTCATCCACCTGACCAGACTATTTTATTTCCACTTGTCCTTCATTACATGCTATCCCAGGAAGTGACAAAATCAGTTCCTCATTCCCAGGAGAGAAAAGGTTTTTACTGACTTATGTATTTAGTACCAAAGAAAATACTTAGAAACCAGTTCTTCCTCTTTCTTTCCTAAACCTGTTTGTGATAGTGCCCAAGTTCAAAATCTGTTACTTCTTCTTCCTTATTCATGTTTCTCAGTAACTCTAGATTTAAAAGATGCTTATCATATCCCTATTCATCCAGACTTCAGGTGTTTTGTAAGGTTCTGTGTGCATGGTTCACATTATCAGTTTCTACCTTCTTCTTTGTATTATCCACTGCACCAAGAGTGTTCACAAAGTGTCTAGCTCCAGACATAGCTCATTTCAGGCTACAAGGTATCTACATTTTCCATATTTAGATGACTTGCTTACTTTTGCAGAGTCTTTTTCAAAGTGTCAGGAATCTCTCAGTTGGGTGAAAGATCTCTTACACAAGCTGGGATTCCAAGAGAACATTCAAATGTCTTTTTGACTCCTTCACATGGGATTGTGTTCCTGGTGTGTCAGCTAGACACCTTAGTTCAAAGAATGTTTCTTCTACAAGAAAAAATACATCTATATCTAGATATGTTTTAAAGGTTTTTGGGGTTCGTGGCATCATCAACAAAACTATCAACACCTTAGGAATCAGGTCAAAAAACAAACAAAGCTTGATAAACAGAACTACTTTCTAGATATACAAAATAAACACTCCAATAACCCCCAAAAGTTCTGGCATGCAATAAACTCCCTAGTAAAACCTAGTAAAACCTCCATACCAGCTCCCTCCTCCACCTCTACAAAAACAGATACCGATACAGCCTCCCAATTTAATCACCACTTTATTGAATCCATTAAATCACTATCAACTCAACTTTCCAAAAATAGCTACTCATCCATACCAACAACTCCTAACAACTCACTTCCCTTTACATTCTCTCCTGTCCCAACCTCAACAATAAAAAATACCTCTTAAAACTTAAACCTACTACTCTCGCAGCAGATGGTATACCTGCTTATTTCCTAAAAATGACTGCCGACTCTCTATCCTACCCAGTCTCAATCTTAATCAACCGCTCCATACAGGAATCCCACATCACTCAACTATGGAAAATCTGTTACATTATTCCCCTTCATAAGGGTGGGAATTCCTATGATTTCTCTAACTATCGCCCCATAGCCATTCTGTCTCCTTTATCAAAGATACTTGAGAAATGCATACACTCTCAGGTCATGCATTTCCTAGACTCTAACAATCTCTTCTCTACACAACATGGTTTCCACCCACACCACAGCACAACCTCAGCCCTTCTCTCTTTCACAAACCTGGTTAACCAACATAGAAATAACAACAGATTTGTATCTGCTATATTCCTGGACCTCTCCAAAGCATTTGACATGGTTTCCCACTCCATTCTAATAGATACTCTTACCTATCTATCCTTTGCCCCTACAACTTTTGCATGGCTTAAAAACTATCAGACTGACAACAAGCTGTCCAGTGGCAAGGAATTATATCATCTTTACTCCCAACTACCATTGGTGTACCTCAAGGTTCCATACTCGGTCCACTCCTCTTTTCTATCTTTACCAATAATCTACATACCTCTACCCTACAGGCTTCACTCATACAGTATGCAGACAATGCCACCCTGATCTGCTTCGCCCCAAATCTCACCACCCTACAGCATCTTGCCCAGGAATCTTTTACCTCAGTAGAAAGGTGGATCACAGATATTCAACTTATCTTAAATCTCAACAAAACAAAACTACTTCTACTTATCCCAAACAAATCAAAAACCACTCCACTCTCCTTCTGTATCTCCTCCAATAATGGAACTGTCATTTCACCCTCTCTCGACACCAAGGTGCTTGGCATCGTAATAGATAACAACCTACACTTTGACATCCATATCTCTCAATCTATTAAAAAGGTACACAAAAAATGGGGTCCCTATACAGACAAAAAGACTTTCTATCAGATCAAGCTCAGGTCACCCTAGCTCAAACCGACCTTCTTTCCACACTCATGTATGCAGCACCTATTCTCACCTATGTAAGAAAATCTGACCTGGAGAAACTTGAGTCGTGTTATACAAAATTGCCAAGTTTTCAAAAAACTTCCTCTTTAGAACACACTATTGTATACCTCTTAGGCAACTTCAGTGGCTTGAGCTCCCACAGTTATTAACCTACCACCATCTAGTCATAGCTTATAGCAACCTAAAATATCCTGAAAAAACTCCAGCCCTTAGGGAACTACTGACTAATTACATTCCAAATCGACTACTCCGCTCTCCCAACAAATCACTCCTCTCTATCTCCACAGCCAACAACATAGCAGGTAAAGCTCTATTTTCTCACAGTATAGCAAAAAGTTGGAATAATCTCCCTCCCTCAGAGACTTCTGCACCTAATACCAAACAATTCAAAAATTCCCTTAAGGCTCATCTTATTAGCTCTTGGTTATGTCCATGTGTTACTTAATCCTAGTGTATGCTACCACCATCTTTCTCTCTTCTCTCCAATTATCAGACCCTTGGTAAAAATGGAAGTAACAAATGGCATCCCTGTATATTTTGATGACTAACTTAATGTTCACTTCTATATATTGCTGATATGATCTGTCTTTGCATACTGTTCTATTATGCACAAAATACTGCTCAATAACAAAGTCTTTACTTTACATTATGTATTATTATCATTGTTTGTTGTATTAATTAAGTGGAGCTTTTCTCCCCAGGCCTCCGCTATAAATGGACCTCATCTAGTCGGACCATCACGGTTAACAAATGTAAAATAAAAATAAATAAAAACAATTATGATACCCCAGCAAGACTCTATATGAGAAAGATACAATGGTATCTGAAGTCTGTTTGGTCCCAGTACCAACATCCTATGTCTTTTCAAATGTCAGTGCTAGGGTTTGTTAGAAGAGAAATCACTTGGTCAAGACAGCAAATATCTTCAAATTCAGGTCTCCTCTTCTGTCTCCCTGTTCCAAAGCAGTCAATCACCACAGATGCCTTGAACCTTGCTTGTGGATCAGGTTCAGGAGGGATAAGGTTTGTGGGACATCAAGAATAGACACAAGCACATAAATATAAAAGAGATGCTTCACCTGATCAAAGCACCCAACTCTCCGAATTGTCAGAGGTTGTGGGGACCTCTTCAAGTTGTTACTGACAATACCACATTCATGTGTTACATCAACAAGCGAGGAGGAACCAGGTCATATCTCCTTTGCAGATTAGCAATGTTACCTTGGGATATAGTATCACAGGACACTCTCACTCTACAGGCATCCTGTAGTCTTTTAGAGCACAATTGTGTGGTAGACAAGCTCATCAGTACAAGGGTAGACCTTCACAAATGGAAACTAGAGCAGGGAGTCTTCCAAGATTTGATCCCTTTGTGGGAGTTCCTCAAGTAGACCTATCTGCCTCCTCTCTGAACAATCAGCTGGCAAGATTCTGCTTCAGAACTCCTTGCAAGAAGGGCTGGAAGTCAGATACCTTTTCTTTTCTTTTCTTTTCTTTTATTTTCCTTGGACAGGAATGTTCCTGTATGCTTTTCCACCGTTTTCACTGATATCCAGGGTACTTCTGAAGGTTCAGAAATAATACAGCAACATCATTGTAGTGACTCTCTTCTGGCTCAGGCAACTATAGTTTACCTTTCTTTTGGAAATGGCAGGGGGCAATTATCACAAGTGTCCTCACAGACTGGATCTATTCATGCAAGATATGGGGTGTTTGATACAGAGTGACCCCAGTCAACTTCAACTTGACTGCCTGGATGATAGAGTCTTTTAGGCATCTGTTTACTGAGGATGTGCAGAAGGTACTAATGAAGGCAAGAAAGCCTCCTTCTAGAATAAATAGAAATGATTTTCTAGTTGGAGCCAACAACATAACTAGCACTCATTCAGGGCTAGATGTTCTGTGGTTTTGCAATATTTGTGTGAGTTACTATCTTGGCCTTTCTCACTAGTCTGTTAAGGTTCATTTATTGGCCATTTCAGCATGTCTGCCTATGAATCCTTCTCTTTCAGTACATTATCATGTTAAAATGTTTTTGAAAGGGGTTTTGCAAAAGATGCATCCTAGAAAACCAGTGGCCCCTCCTTGAGATCTTAACTTTGTGCTAGAGAAGCTAACACTTGCTCCATTTAAACCAGCTAACCTGCCTGACTTGAGGTTCTTAATACTGTAAACAGTTTTACTGATTGCCCTGACATCTGCAAGAAGGATATCTGAATTGCAAGCTTTTATGGTGAGTCAACCATCCCTCATTTTCCACAGGGATAGGGTTTCATTGAGAGCTAATCCTTCTTTTATGCCTAAAGTGCTATCCAAGTTTACTTTAAGCCAAAGTATTCGACTCCCCATTTTCTTTCCTGAACCTAAAAATGAGGTAGAAAGGATTCTTCATACCTTGGATGTCCACAGACAACTCAGGTACTATCTTGACAGGACTAAATCTTTCAGATCTTCAGATCAATTGTTCAGTTCTTGTGAAGGTAAGAAGAAGGGACAACCTGTGTCAAAGGAGACTATTTCCAAATGGTTGTCTAAGGCTATTACCTTTTCTTATACTCACCACAACAAAACTATTCCATGCAGGGTCAAGATCTCTGCCAGAGCTTTGGCTACACCCATGGATTTTTGGAAAGGGTTGGATTCTAGAAGCAGCAACTTTGTCCTCTGTGTATACTTTTACAACACACTATAAGCTTGATTCCTTCTCTAGGTCTAGATTAGGTTTTGCTAGGACCATTCTTCAGGGGCTCTTGGAGCCTTCTCAGCACACCTACCATAACAATAGATGTTTGAATGATTACTGCTGCAGTAACTGCTCCCTCCCACCATCCCTCTTGTTTCTTGGTGTGCAGTTTTTGCTAGGATGTGGATTTTTATTTTTTTGTTGCTCCTAACATTGTCCTTTCAGGGCTCAGCACCCTTGTCTTTGCTGGCATGAAAGTTCTAAAAGGATTGGTTCCCAAACCGGATATTTTAGTCAACTCAGCTCAAGCTGACTAATGGTTCAGGTGCGTGGAAGGTGTCCTGATGGTTTGGGTGTGTAGAAGGTACCCTGAATCTTTGGAAGCTAGTTATAATCCATTTAGTGTAGGCTACTGCAGCAGTGATCATTTGAACGTCTACAGTTATAGTAGGTTTACTCACACAACTGTATTTTCTGGGGCAGTCTAAAGTCTAAAGCAGGAGCAAGTGTCAGTGATTGAGGGACCAGATGAGATTTCGCTTACTTCATTCAGTGGCTAAAAGTTTAACCACACCACCATGACTTAACACCACTCTGGTTCCTTTAATCTTTCATGTACCTCAGTGTCTCAGCTTGGGATTACAGAAGATTTAGTGAAACAAAGACAGGTTACTGCCGGTTGTTACACTGCTTAAAGTAGCTGTGAAATATTGCCTTATGCTGGAATATTCCAGACTGAGGGGGAAAAAAGCTGCCTATCTTGGCTATTGGTTCCCAGGCATGTGATACAAGGCCATTAGTAGCTGCCCTTCCATTTGTAGCTCTGAAGAAGCTATTGGTTTCTGCTGCTTTTCTTTTGCATTATTATTGGGTTATTTGGGAACCAGATATCAGGAGACACATGCCTGTTCCTGTGCTGACCATTATATCGCAATAAGATACCAGATGTTCAATATGTTGATATCTAAGTCCCAACATCTGTGGATTAGGTGTTGGTTCTCCAAATACCCACTTCTTGTCCTATAACTGAGACCGATTATTCTAACTTTGCACTGGAATATCTTATCTTGATTTACTTTAAAGTAAGGCTCAACCTTCAGCAATTCTGTTAAAAACCTTGCATTTTTTGGACTTTGCTGAGCTACTGAAAGTACTTATACATGCAGCAGTAATAACATTAGTTATTTTTGGATTTGACGACTTGCACATTTCTCTATCACAACAGTCTGATTCACAGCTGTCTGCTTAATAAAAATGACAACTTTTATCTTGCATAGGAGCATTTTTTTAGATATATGTGCCAAAGTCCTATGGCTGGTCTAGCAGTAAATGATGCCTGGTCTTAAAGGATCAAAGAGATAACAAAAAGAGACCAAAGTGCATATTTCAAAAAACATTTTCTGCTTAAAACTATTTTATTTGTACATGTATTCAGAAATACTGTATTTTGATTTTTGTGTTCAGCTGTTTGACTTCAAATTGTTATATAGTCTAATTTTAATTGTGATAAAGTCACATGTATCTGTCACCCTTGCAGTCATATGGCAATCAAAATTTCATTGCACGTAAGTGGTTACTGTACCATTGTCTTTGCCACTTGGCCCAGTAAGTTACTGAAAAGGATCCTAGAACCAGATCACCTAACATACAAAAAGAATGCTAAGAAATTTAGTAAGGGAGTCCACATTGCTGTTGCTGTGGGCATTCTTGCTGCAGTGTAAGGCAGAAGTTCTGAAGTAAACTGATTAGCTTAGAAAACGGCATCACTGAAATTATATCAAAGAAAAGCAATTCCAAATTGACTCATACCAAAAACTAAACTATATCATGGATGCAGATTCCAGAGTTGTTTTATTTTCTGGAACTGTCCTGAGAAAATGTGTTGGCTCAGAACACAGTACTTCCCTGATGATATCAGGGCAAGTCTCGATACTGCACTAAATCAAACTAATTCAAACTCTTGTTTAGGCCCCTTCTCCAAAGATCATAAAAAAGAGAAAAATAAAAGGGAAAGTGTATGGAGAGTGTAAAACAGATATTTCATCTACTAATTTCAAAGTACTGCATTTACTTTCCTTGTAAATTGTGTCCTTTCAATGGGAAACAAACTAGGCACCAACAGTACAGGCAAAAGACTGAAAATTGAAGTATCAGCAACAGCACTAACAAAGTTCAGCTCAGTGGGATAGGTCATCATTAACAGTAACCTTGGATCATCCCTCCTGCCATCTTCTCCAAACTGTTAAACTCTGGAGGGATATATATATTTTTTCATTTTACAATTCAGTGTCTCCAGTTAACAACAGACACATGGGTGAGAGAAATATTGTCAACAGGATACACACAAAAGTTTGTTCTGCACAACTTCTGGGACCTGTTCCTCAACCTTCAGAGATGTGATACCTCTGATATTACCTTTATTAAAATGGTCAATGGGCAGTCAAAAAAACTAAACAAAGCAGATGCCATCATTTGATAAACCAAAATAAAAAAGTATTAATGCAAGATACTTTTGTGGGTTTTGTAAGCATGGGTATGCATGATGCCTGTCTGCAGATTCCTATATTCAAAGTTCAGATGAATGTTCTCAGATTTCTTGTGGGGGACTTTCACTCCCAATTCATCCCTTTGCCATTTGTTCTTTCTTCTGTACCTAGAGTGTTTATTAAATGCCTACCTCCGATGTTTGTTCATATGTAAAACTTGGGGAACTTTATACTGATCCTTAACTAGATGATTGCTTGATTCATGAAAACTTCTTTTGAGCCTGCATCTCTCAGCTCAATAAACTCTTTAGTGCTTTTTTAGTCTGAACATTCCTCTAAGCAAGGAAAAATAGATTATCCCTCTCTCAGTCAGAAAAACTCCTGGTTGCTGTCCTGGATAGAAAGTTCCAATGACAACCCTTCCATTGGACAGGGCGTAGCTGAACATAGATCTTTTTCTTCACCCATCAACCTCAGAAAATGTTCACAGCAAGTACATTCTTTTTAAGGTCTTAGGTTATATCTTCTCTTCTGTCTGCATGGCTCCTATTGCAATGCTACAGATGAGGAAATTCATTGGTACCCTCCAACTTCTGTAGAACCATAGCTCACAATCCCTGTCACAAGTTTTCAGTAATTCCAATCTTATGAAAGGAATTATTGTAGGGGTGCAATCAGATTTTCTTGGCTCCAGGCTGGCCTTTTGCCAATTGCACTCTGTATCAAGAAAGACAGAAGATACTTTGAACTTTGAATGAGAACAGACTTTGCTGGTAGAAGGCCTATGAGTTTCTGTTCAGAAGGAACATCATTTGTAAAGAAATGATGGCTATCCACCTGGCTGTAACAACACAGAACTCATCCCTAAAGTCAAGGGTTCTTCACATAACAGACAATAAAACAATGACGTGATGCATCACAAATCAAATGGCACCTGTTCTTATCTGTTTTACAGACAGACCATGATCATTTGATATCAGGTAGTTCAAATGGGTTTATCTCTGCATACTATTTATACATCAGGTCAGCAAAATACTGTAACAAACAATGAGCAGAAATTTTATATCGACAAGCTTGTTTATTTATTTATTTCAGTTTGATAATTGGTTAAGTGGACTGGTCAACAGACCCTTTTCAGCCTTCAGCCAGGTACCATGGTGCAAGACACAAACAAAAAGGCATGCATAGAATAAAAAAAAATACAGAGTTGTACATAGTACAGTAGCAAAGTAGAAACAATGCATTTGTATGTTATTTACAATTATAAATGCAAATGATATTATTATTTATAGTATGCACAATTAAGGTTCGCATTCAACCAGTGGTCATTTGTTAAAAGTATATCTGTATAACAAAATTGTAACTACAGTATGAGCTGCAAGGACTAGCCACTGTGATGGAAGCAAGAGCATTTAGTGTTCTTAAACAGTTGATGTTCAACATTAGATCACTGTTGCAGTGGTCTAAGCTACAGGGGTTATATTCTGCCAAAGATATGAATAGCTGGCCAGCTTTTCAAAGCTTAAAGGCACCTTCCACATGCCAGGAGCTCAAGAAGAGATACATATAAAAGGCAGAGAAAGAAAAGTTTCAGATCTTTATTGCCACTGTGGCCTTTGTGGAACTGATGGTCAGCTAGCAAACCTTCAAGGTTGGGCAGATAAATCCATTGCTGGGCGAAAATCTTCCACTATTTCTTTTTCTGAGAAAAAAATGTTTTTCCTGTGAAAATTGTGTATGTTAGGGAGTCTATGGGTGTCAGGCTGGCTCCTTCTATGCCTCAGTTGTTGATGGGTGACTCTGCTGTGGAAAGTCCTGGCTGTTTGGACCATTCATTGCTTTCCTTCCAGTCCTTCTAGTGTAGCACGTACAGTCAGTACGGACTGGGGGCTAGACATATAGTAGGGATGTTCTCTGAGGGCAGGAGAGAACCGCTGTTGTCGTTCTTGGGGGAAGAGACAGGTGAAGGTCTACTGCACAGCTGGGAAAAGGAGACTGAGTCCTGGGATAATGTGCCTGCCTTGGGTTGGTCTATTCTCATGGAGTCTCCTAGGAAAAGAAAACAAAAAGTACAACATATGACTTCTCCTGTATCTATTTCTATGGAGAGGGAATATTTTCTGGGATTTGCTTGGAAATTATTTCTACTTTGTCTACTTTTTCTTCTTCTTCTTCTTCTGAAAAGAAAATTAAGAGTTCCTTCTCTTTCTGACTCTAGTTTTCAGTTAGGAAAGCAGACTGGAGGAAGAGTGTAGTGGAAAGGGTATTCTTCACAAGCTGAAGATTCTGAGGAAAGTGTTTCAGATTTCCAACCAGAAGAGGTATTTCAATAGACAGAAAATGAAAATCCTACTTCCCAGCAAAAGTATTATGATTTATTGCAGTTGGATATATCACATTCTGGAGATGTCCTTCCTGTTTTATCTGTTTTAGAAGATATATTATGATAGCTTGTATTTACCTGACAGTCTACTCCATGCTCCTAGATGATCTGACAGGTTATACAAGGTATCTCAGACTCACAGATATCTGTTTTCTAACACTAAAACAGATACTGCAATGATTTATTTATCTAAAACTGCTGCTGTTAAACAGGTTTCTAATGTAAACCCTATTCACCCTAACAAGGATGGGAAAACATTTGACTGATTTGAGAAGGAAGTGTAATCTTTTACCTGTTTAACATTCAGAATTTAAACTGCCAGTCTCACATGCTAAAGTTTTTACTTCTGCCTTATGAGAACATACAAATGTTAACTTTTAACCTTCCTTCTGTTGGTGGAAAGAATTTCTTGAATGCCTCCATTTTATCAGCATTTTATATATTTAAATATTTCATAAAGTGTTCCTATGATGCTGTTGACACTGTCTCCAAAGCTGCTGCTTCTGCATCAGTCTTGAGAATATTTGCTTAGTTATGTTCTCAGAATTTACCATAATATGTTAAGAATGATATTTTCAATGATCCCCTGGACATGGAGGTCCTGTTTGGCTGTTTTGCAGCAGAGCTGCTTAAAATATTTGCTGAGCGGGAAAAATTGATTCAAGAAGTGACACAAATTTCCCAATATTCCTTGTTTAAAGCAAATAAAAAATTATGTTCACTTCTGCTTTCTTTTTCACTAAAGTTCATGTTGAAAGGGAGTGAGAAGAAATGAATGGGTGTGGTGCTGCTTAAGAGAACCTGGAAATGTAAGCCAGAGACTTGCTGCTGTCCACAAGACATGTATGTAGGAGAGTGCATAAATTACATTGTGGGTAGGGTTCGCTACTGCTCATCCATGAGGGTTTATTGTCCTCTAGTTTTGCTGAAGTCCCTATATGTTTGGTTACTAAGACTAAGGAAGGTGTGTTTGAAGAAGAAAGTGATGACAAAATGGTCTGATTTAACTAAGAAATGGAATATCTGTGGAGCAGAGCAGAAGGCAGAGAACTTGCTTAAGACAAGGTCTAGGTGGTTTGAGCCTTTAATAGGGAGAGTAACTAGTTATGCTCTTCATGTGGCTCACAGCTACAGTAGCATAAGTGATATGAGTTATAGCCTGCTAGGGATATAACAGCCTGCCAGCTGGCAAAACTTCAGGGTACCTTCTCCATGTCCTGAAACCATTAGTCAGCTCAAGCTGAACTGACTAAAAGACAGGTTTTGGTAACAAACCCTTCAGAGTTGTAAATAGAGAGCTACAAGTGGAAGAGGTTTTCTTGATGTTACCCATCCAATAACAGAAGGCCTGGTATGGTGTCTACCCTTCTTCTGGTTTTGAAATATCTGTGTAAGCTACTCAACAATGGCTTACCTTATGCATCTGTCAAGGTGCATCTTGTGGCTGTCCCAGCTTGTCTGCCTATGAATCCCCCTTTTTCATCTCTTTTTGTGGTCAAACCGTTTATGAAATGAATTTTGCACTAGAAAATTCTGCAAAAGCAAATTTCTCTTCCTTGGATCTCAACTTTTCCCATGAAAAATTAACCTTATCTCCATTTAAAGCTGCCTTTCAGGCTGATTTAAAGTTTGTTACTTGGAAAATTTTGCTTATCGCTCTGACATCTACAAGGCAAGTCTCTGAGCTGCACGCTCTCATGGTTTGGCAACCTTATCTAATTTTTCATAAGAACAGGGTTGATTTATGCATTAATCTAATCTATCTTTTATGCCAAATGGTGTTTCTGAATTTGACCAGAATCAAGCCATCAGTCTTCCAGTTTTCTTTCTGGAACCTAAAAACAAGAGTGAGAGGATTCTGGATACTGTGGATGTACCTTAACAGAATTAAGCCTTTTGGGAAAGCTGAATGGCTATTTATTTTCTATTATAGGGCTAAGAAAGTTCAGCTTTCTCAAAGCAAATAACTGCTCGTCAGTTGTCGTTTGATACTTTTTGTTACACCCACCATAGCAAATCTATTCCAAGCTAGGTTATTAAGACACATTTCACCGGAGAATTATCCTCTTCGGCAGCATATAGGTTCATAGGTTGGTACTAGGCTATCGACCCTAGGGCCTATACAAGCCTAGACATAACAATTCCCTGGCTATTTCTTCCCACAGTATTTACTTCCCTGGACCCCTGTCTAGCAGGGCAACTGACGTGATCCCCGGAGTGAATTTCCTATCTCCCATCCAATCATTAAGGTTGCTTTTGAAGAGGGCCAAAGAGGCGCTCTGCTTGACATGTATGGGCAGACTATTCCAGAGTCTGGGGAGTCTCTGGGTCAGGAACCTATCCCTCCAGCATGTTTTGTTCATTATGATGACAAGGTTTAGATCCCTGGAGCATGTGTCTCTGAGGGATTGAGATTTCTATAAGTGTAGCATGTCCAACATTTCTGGGTTTGACATGGCCTTGTATGTTAAGCAGAGATCGCCTCTGAGTAGATGATATGCGACAAAGTATAGGTGGAGTTTTTTTAGACGGTCAGCATAGGGCATCTGCTTTAGGCCTGTGATTCTTTTAGTGAGGTATTTTTGCGGCCTTTCCAGTTGTTGCAGATGTCCAGAGGATGCAGAGAGGTACATACCAAACAGGGTGTTGTATTCTATAATGGGTCTAATGAGGGATGAGTACAGTGGAACAATGACCTCCTTTTTTCTAGATGAAAAGCTATTGGTGATGAGGTGTGCCACATAGAAGGATTTCCTGACTGTTGTGGTGATGTGGATATCGAAGGTGACCACTGTCCACCTGTGTCCCTAAGTCTCTTATCACACTTTTGGTGTTTAGTGTACTGCCACCTATGTGGTAATTCACGGGTACATGTTTTTTCCCAAAGGAGATAACTATACATTTCTTGGCATTGAGCTTGAGCCCATGGCTCTGGCACCAAGCATCTGTTTCTGTAAGGCCCTTTTGTAGAATATCCACATCATTTGCGGATTCAATAATAGCTCCCAGTTTGCAGTCATCTGCAAACTTTGTTAGCCAGAGTCCCTTAGTGTTGGCCTGTACTTCAGAGAAGTAGATGCCAAACAAGAGCGGTCCCAGGACTGAACCCTGTGGTACTCCACTTGTCACTTGTCTGGAGCTGGATTTGGAGTTGGCTACTTTTACAGTGTGGGTTCTGTCAGTAAGCCAGTTGGTAACCCATCGAGTGATGTAGGGATTAATGCCCAGCTTAGTAAGTTTATCTATGATTCCAGAGTGGGGATAGTGTCTAAGGCTTTGGCGAGGTCCATATAAGCTGTGTGGACCACCTTACCCTTGTCCACGGCTCTGGAGACTGATTTGAGGGAGTCAATCAGGTTCAGCAGACAAGATTGGCCCTTCATGTACCCAAACTGCATGGGGTTCAGTGTTTGAAGGTTGCCAATGTCTTTGTTGATAAGTTACATGATAATACATTCCATGGCCTTGCAGATCAGGGCCGTCAGACTGATGGGGGCGGTAGTTCCCGGGATCCAAGGTGGATCCCCCCTTGTGGAGTAGGATAACTGTAGCTGTGCGCCACTCAGTGGGCATGAAGCCTGAGGTGAGGCTATGATTAAACATGACACTTAGGTGAGGTGCCATTTCATTTTGTAGTTCATGTAGTACACAGCCTGGGATGTCATCTGGTCCCATGGATGCTGTATTCTTAGCTTTGGAGAGTGCGTTTTTTACCTGTGTGGCCATTATTACCGGAATTTGGCAATCTTTCGGTATTGAGTTGGGCCCTTTTGGGGTGAGAAGGAGGTGAAGTTTGCACTGAATCAATCTGCCAGGACATTGGCAATATCCTTGGGAGCAGTATATTTAATGTCATTCTGTTGTAGCTCAGAGCAGATCTGAGCATTGCCATTTAGATTCTTGACATAGCTATAGAATGCCTTGTGGTTGTCTTTGGAATCTTTGGCAATTTTATTTTCATAACTAGCTTTGGAGGATTTTATGAGGGATCTTACTGAGGCTGGTAAAGGAGTTTTTTGCATCCTGCAATTTTCCTCTTTTCTGCAACAGTTTCTTCCTTTTGTTGTAAAGTTTGTTTATGGCAGGGTACCACCAGATTGACTTCCTTTTTTTGGAGGAGAGCATCTTGGTTCTATTGGGGATGGCACGATTCATGCACGAGTGGATGTGCTCGTACAGTGTCTTAGTGTAGGATTCAGCAGTCAAACTTTCAGTTCCCGTCTGCATGGGTGTCATGAAGTTTGTCACTTCTGACTTGAGTATCATGAAGTTGGCTTTGGAGAAGTTTTTTACAGAGGTTTCCTTACTGGGGGGTGGGATGTGGATGTCAAGGGTGATAAGCTTATAATCAGACCTGACCAATGAGGGGGTGACCGCAGGTGTGGAGCATCAATTTCCCATGTTGGTAATGACCAGGTCTAGGATATTGGAGCCCCTGGTGGGACTAAGGATTAGTTGATCCAGGACATTGGAGTTTATGAATTCCAAGAACCGTTGGGCAAAGGTGTTGGAAAGGAGTGAACTTTAGAAGCATTTTAGCAGCAGTAACCTGGTCCTGTGTTCATACCTTTATAGAGCACTACAAACTGGATTCTTTCTCAAGTTCCAGAACAGGCTTTGTGAGTACCATTCATCAGAGGTTCCTGGATCCTTATCCTTCCTCCTGTCAGGTAGAGTAAGCTTTGGTAATTTACCCATATGCCACCAAGGCAGTCTGAATGGTGACCATAATACAGCTGCTTAAATCCTACTTACCTGCAGCAGTAGATGTTCAAGTTTCACACTATGTTAGTGTCAGCATCCACCCACCACTACCTTGTTTTTATATAGTTCCATTGTACAACTTTGTTGTATTGTTGCTTGGCTTTGGTTATTTCTGTTTTTTTTTTCTTTTAGCTGCAGATTGGTTGGCTACAGACATTTCTTGCTTCTGGTCCTTATTGGTTCTTTCTACTTAGCACTTAAAGCTGAACAACTGACTTCCTGTGACAGGCGTTAGACTTCTCCTGATGGGAGATTCTGAGCTTTCCCCTGATGGGGGGGGGGGGTCTTTGCTGATCCCCTGTTACAGGAAGTCTTCTTTCCATAACCTGAAAATGAGAGAGAGAAAGGATACTCCATACCTTGGATATCCACCGACAAGTCAGGGACTATCTTGACAGAACAAAATTTTTCAGGACTTCTGATCAGTTGTTCATTTCTTGTGAAGTTAAAAAAAAGGGCAACCTGTGTCAAAGCAGACAATTTCCAAATGGTTGCCTCATACTATTGCTTTTTGTTATACCCAGCAGAACAAATGTATTCCGGGCAAAGTCATGGCTCATTCTACTAGGGTTTTGGCTTCATCTGTGGCTTTTTGGAAAAGGTTGTATTCTATAAGCATTCTAGAAGCAACTTGGCCCTCTGTGAATACTTTTACAAAGCACTGTAAACTAGATTCCTTCAACAGATCTAGAACAGGCTTTGCTAGAACCAGTCTCCACTGGGCTCCTTGACCTTCATCTTTTCTGATCCCAGTCATTTTAACTTATGGTACTCTACCCATAAAGCTTAGGCTACTGCAGCAGTGATCCATATGAAGAACATAGTACAGTTGTGTAAGTAAATCCACCATAACTGTAAATGTTTAAATGATCATAGATGCAGTAGCCACTTATTCCCTTATTTTTTGTATGTTCTTTATGCCCTGATGTGGATATTTATTATTATTATTTTCCTAGAAGTGTGTTTGTCAAGGCTTTAGCCTCCCCCTCTCTTTTGGCTTGAAAGCTCTGAAGGACCTGGTACCCAAACCTGTCTTTTAGTCAGCTTAGCTTATGTTGGCTAGTGGGTTTGGTGTGTGTAAGGTACCCCAAAGCCTTGGAAGTGGGGCACTGTTATATCCTTAGCTGGATATATCTTTTATAACTTAAGCTACTGCAGCATTGATCATTCAAAGATCTACTCGTATGGTAAGTTTATTTACACAACTGTACTGTCCAAGGATCTGCATTTAATGATGTTGAGAAAGGCCTGGGTAGATCAGTTATTTCATGTGTAGGTGGAGTAGCTGATATTTGAGTAATTAAAGTCTCTTAAGAAAACAGAGTTTGATTTGACTGCCAGCTGGGGAAACATGTATAGCTATTCAGTATGTTCCTCTGTGGGCATTAGAGTGGGAGTGGACCTGCAATTACTGATAAAGTAAAAAGTTGTTTTGTTGAGAGTGATTTGTGCCTGTACCAAGTCATGGTTGAGAAACACATATCTGTCAGTCCCCCTTCCTGTTACTAGTGCTCCTGAAAGAGTGATAGGTGGTGAACCCTGGAATAAAAGAAGTGTTTTCTGTAAACTGAAATCATGTTTCATTAGCTCTGCAGATGCATATGTTCTTCATTGAAGTGTCAAAAGCAAAACAGGAGACATGTCAAGAAGTACAGCAGATGGGAAGACTAATGATGTTGCATGACTGCCAAATCATACACCAATGCACTGTACGAACACGTACACAAATGCATGGATCTCGCCATACCCAATAGAACTAAGACGCTCTCCTCAAAAAAAAAAGGAAGCTAATCTGATGGTTCCCTGCCATAAACAAACTCTACAACAGAAGGAGGAAACTGATGCAGAATAAGGTGAAGTCCCAAGAGTGGAAAAACTCCCTTATCAACCTCAACAAAAGGTTGAGATCCCTCATCAAATCCTCTAAAGCTAGCTATGAAAACAGAATTGCAGCAGATAGTAAAGACAACCACAAGGCCTTCTATAGTTATGTAAAGAATCTCCATGGCAATACCAAGCCAGCAGATATTGCAAATATACTGGCGGATAGATTCAGTGCTAACTTTACCCCCCCCTCTCAAAGGACCAATCACAATACCAGTAGATTGCTGGGCACCCAGTATTATTACTGCACAGGTTAAAACAGCACTGTCTAAGGCAAAGAATACAGCTTCTATGGGACCTGACAGTATCCCTGGCTGTGTTCTACATAAACTACAGAGTGAACTGGCACCTCACCTGTCTGCCCTGTTCAATCACAGCCTCACCTCAGGCTTTGTCCCTACCAAATGGCACACTGCTACAGCCATCCCTCTCCACAAAGGAGGAGTGACTACAGACCCCGGGAACTATCGCCCCATTAGCCTGACAAGTCTGATATGCAAAGCTATGGAACGCATCATCATGGACCTAATAAACAAGGATATAGGGAATGCCCAAACTCTGGATCCTACACAGTTTGGTTTTGTGAAGGGTAGATCAAGCCTGCTCAACTTGGTCGACTTCTTTGAGTCAGTCACCAGAGCTGTGGATGAAAGTAAGGTGGTTCACACAGCCTACCTTGATCTGGCCAAGGCCTTTGATACCATTTCCCGCTCAGGAATCATATAAATACTTACTAAGCTAGGCATCAACCCCTATATCACTAGGTGGTTTGCAAACTGGCTTACAGATAGAACCCATAGTGTAAAAGTAACTGACTCCAAGTCAGACTGCCGACCAGTCACGAGTGGAGTCCCACAAGGTTCGGTCCTGGGTCCTCTCCTGTTTGGTATCTACTTCTCTGAAGTCCAGGCCAACATGAAGGGACTATGGCTGACAAAGTTCGCAGATGATTGCAAGTTGGGAGCTATTATTAACTCCCCAAGAGATGTTGACATCCTACAGAAAGGCCTCAATGAGACCAGCGACTGGTGTCAGAACCATGGCCTTAAGCTCAATGCCAAAAAATGTGTCTTCATCCCCTTTGGGAAAAATCCAGTTCCCTTGAATTACCACATTGATGGTAGTCCACTGAACACAGATGGCGTTATAAGAGATCTGGGAACACAGGTTGACAGCAACCTCTCTTTTGACCACCACGTTGCCACTGTGGTCAGAAAGTCCTCCTATGTGGCACATCTCATTACTAAGGGTTTTGCATCCAGGAAGAAAGAGGTCATTGTCTCCCTCTACTCTTCCCTCATTAGGCCAGTCATCGAGTACAATGCCCCATTTGGCATGTACCTCACTAGACACCTGCAACAACTGGAGAGGCCGTAAAAGTACCTCACAAAGAGTATCCTAGGCCCAAACACTTGTCCTATATGGACAGACTCAAAAAACTCCAACTATTCTCTGTCTCATATCGCCTACTTAGAGGTGATCTCTGCTTGACTTAAAAAAAGCAGTGTCTGACCCAGCTCTGATAGAAATGCTACATCTAAAGAAATCCCAGTCCCTCCGCACCACATGCTCCAGAGACCTCAACCTCATTACCACAATCAACAGAACATGCTGGAGGGACAGGTTCATAACCCAGAGACTGCCCATGCTATGGAATAGACTTCCCATACATGTCAAGCAGAGCACCTCACTGGCCCTCTTCAAGAGAAATCTTGATGAGTGGATGAGACACAAAAAATTCACCCTGGGATTACTCCAGTGGCTGTACTCGACAGAGCCACTAGGAACTAAGGTTGGGTGGCACGATGCCAGGATAATCCTATGGGCTAGGCTTGTAAAGGCTCTAGGGCCATTAGCCAAGTACACACCTATGAACCTATGAACCTATGATACTAGCTCTTGATCATAAAGTGCAGGCCATAAGAATGTGATTCCATTGATACCGCATTCCATGCAAGCTTTTTTTTCACACTTCCTGAAGAAAAATTGATATTAACACTGAAAAGGAAGATACGGGAGTTCATATTTAATTGACAGTATGCAAGAGTAGCTTGGGAGAAAGCCAGCTGAGATGGGGGTGTGTAAGTCCAAGAATTACTGATACTTAACAATCCAATTAAGGCTAGTATATTTTGTTCAGTGAAATGAATGTAAATCAAAATGGAAGAAAATGTCGTTGTTACATGTGACATTATCTGAAGAAGTAGAATGACTAATCCCCCGCATCAGTTTGACAGAAGGGAGAAACAACAGAACAGCTATGAGGTTCATAACCAGTATAGCAAGGCACCCATTAAAAGAAAAGAAACTGAAGGTGTGGAGATGACAGAATCTACCAATAGGCACAGGTAAAGTGGCAATAGAGGGGACTAGGAACAAAGCACTGAAACAGAGAGAGAACCAAGAAATTGGCAACAGTTAGGTAGTGGAGAAAATATAATTATTTGGGAATAGGCAAGTGAGAAATTTGTTATTCCCAAGGGACTATGCTAAGATAAAAAGGCATAGAAATAAAAATAAGGCAGATTGGGGAAATAAGAAAAAGAATGAGTGGGAACTCCATTTGGTAAATTTAGTAACATAACCTAGAACAGAAGAAACAAATATTAAATATTAAGCAGAGCATATAAAATTTTGCAAGAAAGGAAGGAAGGGAAAATGTACTCACAGAAGATGATGCCTGACTAGAAGAGCATTTAGGTATACTAATCTGGTATGAATTGTCTGAGGCATACCTGGCACCAAGACATGCTACAAAATCTAAGCCTGGCTCCATAGTGCAGAGAATAGAATCCTTACTGTGGCCCAGGTGACTGGAATTCAGTTCGAGGTCTTTGCAGTGGAGGAACCACGCAAGGAGGTGTAGAGTGAAGGGGCATGGCACATTTACCTCTCACAGAAAGTAGAGAGGGATGCACTCACTTGGGAACACACTGGGCAGAACATTTTCCCAGATGAAGACCAGAGGAATCAAAATTTGTGCTTCAAGGAGAGAGGTGGGGTTGCTTGAGAGGAAATGCCCCTTGCAGAAATGAAGAAGCACCCTTCGCTGTTGCCTATTGCTGTCTTCTTTTTGGTACTTTGCTGAGTGCATATGAGGGATAGAGCAGCATACAGAATCTCAAACTGCCCCTGATGGCTGTGAATGATGGCCTCTCTCGATTAACCCTCACACTTACTGGAATTTCAGCATTGGCTGAATGCCATTTTGCAGCTACTTAAATGACTTCATAGACTACTTGGAGGAACCAATCAACACCTGTGACAGACAAAGAAAAGGTTTCTCAGTAGGTGGTATTCATTATTTGTCTTGGATATTTAGTCATTGTATACTTCAGGTTATTCCAAAGACTACTAGATACTACATGAATCTTAACCCCCATTGACTTATACTGGCCTCTCTTTTATCCCGTAAGTGGGTCTGTTTAGAGCTGAGACTGTGATAGAACTGTAACATGATGCTGTGATAAAATTTGAGACACAATTACATAGGTTCATAGGTAGGTACTAGGCTATCTGCCCGAGGGCATTTATAAGCCTAGCCAGAGTGTGTCGGCTTTCACCGCCCCATTGATTAATTAACTGATCCTCTGTCAAGCAGAGCCAATGAAGTGATCCCAGGGATGTATTTTCTGTTACCCATCCACTCATCAAGGTTTCTCTTGAAGAGTGTTAGTGAGGGGCTTTGCCTAATGTAATTTGGAATTTTGTTCCAAAGCATGGGGAGTCTCTGTGACAGGAATCTATCCCTCTGGCATGCTCTATTTATTGTTGTGGTGGGGTTTAGCTCACTAGAGCGCGTGGGTTGCAGTGACTTGGATTTCTTTAGGTGGAGCATGTCCATCAATTCTGAGTTGGACATGGCTTTGTAAGTCAGGCAGAGATAACCTCTAAGTAAGCGATATGCCACTGAGTACAGCCGGAGTTTTTTTCTGTCAGTCTGCATAGGACATTTGTTTGAGGCCAGTAATCCTCTTGGTGAGGTACTTTTGTGGTCTCTCCAGCTGTTGGAAGTGTCTTGTGAGGTACATCCCAAATGGGGCATTGTACTCTATGATGGGTCTGATGAGTTACGAGTAGAGGGGCACTATAACCTCTTTATTTCTAGATGCGAACCCTTTAGTAATTAGATGGGCCACATAGAAGGATTTCCTAACTGCTTTGGTAATATGATTGTCAAAGGAGAGATTACTGTCTATCTGGGTCCCCAGATCTCTTATTACCTCTTCTGTATTAAGGGGGCTGCCACCTATGTGGTAATTCATGGGTGTTTTGTTTTTCCCAAATGGGATGACTATGCATTTTTTTGCATTTAGATTGAGGCCGTGACTTTGACACCAGGTGTCCGTCTCAGTAAGGCCGTTTTGGAGGATGTCTGTGTCAGCCGGAGAGTCAATTATGGCTCCCAGTTTGCAGTCATCGGCAAATCTGGTTAGCCATAGTCCTCCTGTGTTTGCCTGTTCTTCTGAGAAGTATATGCCGAACAGTGGGGGTCCCAGGACTGAGCCTTGCGGGACACCACTTGTGACTGATTTAGAGTCACATCTGGAGCCCACTATTCTTACAGTGTGAGTTCTGTCTGTAAGACAGTTGGCAACCCATCTTGTGACATAGGGGTTTATGTTCAGGCTGGTGAGTTTTTCTGTAATACCTGAGTGGGGAATGGTGTCGAAAGCCTTGGCGAGGTCAAGGTAGGCTGTGTGAACAACCTTTCTCTCGTCTATGGCCTTGGTGACTATCTCAAAGAAATCAACCAGGTTTAGTAGGCATGATCTGCCCTTAACAAAGCTGAACTGGGTCGGGTCAAGTGTTTGGATGTTCCCAATGTCTTTGTTAATGAGTTCCATGATGATGTGCTTCATAGCCTTGCAGACCAGGCTAGTCAGGCTTATGGGGCGATAGTTTACCAGGGTCAGTTGTGGCCCCTCCTTTGTGGAGTGGAATAACCGTTGCTGTGCGCCATTCTATGGGCACGTAGCCTGCGGAGAGGCTGAGGATGAACAGCATGTTTAGGTTGGGGGTTAGTTCATTCTGTAGTTCGTGCAAGATGCAGCCTGGGACACCATCTGGCCCTATTGATGCTATGTTTTTGGCTTTTGAAAGGGCTATTCTCACCTGTGTGTCTGTGATTTCCAGGACACTACACTTTTCAGGTATTGTTGTGGGCACTTTTGGGGGTGAGAGGGGGGTGAAGTTTGCACTGAATCTATCTGCCAGGATGTTGGCAATATCAGTAGGTTCAGTATATTTTGTGCTATTTTGCATAAGTTCAGTGCATATCTGCAAGTTGCCACTTAGATTCTTAACATAGCTAAAGAAGGCTTTGTGATTATCTTTTGAATCCTTGGTTATTTTTCTTTCGAAGTTAGCCTTGGATGATTTTATGAGGGACCTTAGTTTCTTACTGATACTGATCAGGGATGTCTTTCCTTCTTGGGATTTGCTTTTTTTCTGAACTAGTTTCCTCCTTCTATTGTATAGCCTGTTTATGACAGGGGTCCACCAGACTGGTTTCCTTCTCTTAGAGGAGTGAATCTTGGTTTTGCTAGGGATCAATGCATCCTTGTAGGTGCACATAGAGTGCATTTGTAAAGGTTTCTGCATCTTGGGCAGTGTTATCCTTTAGCGTGGGGGCTGTGAAACTTACCGCCTCTGTTTTAAGTAAGGTGAAGTTTGCTTTAGAAAAGTTTTTTACTGTGGTTTCCTTAGTTGGGGGTGGTGGTGAGGTGTGGACATCCAGAGTGATTAGTTTATGGTCTGATCTAACCTGTGACAGGTTGATCTCCGGTGTGGAACACCTGTCGCTCATGTTTGTGATGACCAGGTCCAGTATGTTTTCACCTCTGGTAGGGGAGTTTACCAGCTGATCCAGGGCATTTGAGTTGATGAATTCCAGGAAGGGCTTGGCCTGGGAGTTTGTACTCGAGTAGCTTTCCCAGTTAATGGTAGGGTAATTGAAATTGCCCAATATCAGGGTGTTCGGTAGGACCTTCATCTTTTCCAGTATCTCCAAAAAGGTGGAGTGGTGGTCCTGGGTCATGGAGGGTGATCTGTAGCAGGCCACAATTTGCATTGCAGATTTGCCCGATGTTAATTGCACATGGATGATCTCAGAGGTATCATGCTGTGCCACTAACCTGGAGGTGTAGGTATCCTTGGTGAATATGGATACACCCCCTCCTTTTGTGTTTTGGTTTGTGTTCTGTGGCCTTAACGTGTGGTACACGTTGTAGCCCAGTAGTGCTGAGGTGCTCTCTGGAGCTTTGAACCAGGTTTCAGTTACTGCACAGATGTCGACGTTCTCCAACTGAGGAGTGCTTTGAGCACATGCATTTTGAGATTTAAACTCCTGGCGTTGAGTAGCATAACCCTCAGTTTTTTGTTAATTGTGCTGTTTACGGAGGTGGGTTTGACTTTTGAGCCTTGCCTAAAAAAGGCACTATGGGGGCAGCAAGAGCCTTGGCCAGTATTCGAAAGCCTAGGGGTGACAAATGCAGGCCGTCTCTTGCGAAGCAATGAGGCTTGTCAAGCATGTCGTCCCAGGCTGACAGACACTGGATCCTCTTTGAATGACACCAGAAGCTTAGCCAGTTGTTGAAATTGATAATTTTTTCTTTATACTGAGGTATCATTCTTGGTGAGGGCAGGATGCTACTCAGGGTCAGGGTCATACCAGCCTGGGCTACATGATCAGAGAACTCTTCCATGTCTCTTTTCATGTAGTCTAGGGAGGTACATCTCAGGTCATTCACACCAACATGAACAATGACATATTTGTACTTGTTCTGGAGTGACCTGAGTGTTTGTATTATGTGGCGGATTCTGGCTCCCAACAGGCAGCTAACAGTAACCTTCTGCTTGTCCAGCCTAGTGAGTGGGATGCCAGTGTGCCTGACTATAGAGTCACCTATTACTAGTGTGTTAAGTATGTTATTTCGCCTTAAGGGCTGTGATTGTGCGGCACACTGATTTTGTGTTTTATGTGTTGTCTAGTTTGTGACGGGAGGTGCAGGTTGTTTGGGTGTCTGCTTTGGAGGTCTCTGATGCTTTTGCAGGTTTTATTTAGATCCTCCAAGTATGATTTTGTGTATTTATGTGTATTTTTTGCCAGTGCTGGTTTAGTAGGTCTATGTGTGGCTGGAGGTGTGGTGCAAGTGTTAACCTTCTCCTCTTGACTGTCTGTTCCAGTCTTGGGTGGAGACAGCTTAGCCTCCAGTTTGGCTGCATAATTGCCTCTCTTGTATATGTTAGTGTTTTGTGGTAGGAGGAGAGGGTTGTCTGTGTACATAAGGCAGTTGTAACATTGCCTCAGGATACCCAGATTCAACAGCTGGACTGGAGAGTACACCCGAAATTGCCCTTTGGTCATGCCTGAATAGAAGGGTGAGCTGCTTAGTTGCTTGGTTGGAGCTCAATACTTGCTTAGACCTAATAGCAAGCACTAATATATCCTGACACTTGATTGCCCAGCAGGGCAAGGCTCTTTATTCACCCCTCACCAACCAAGAAAAAAAGCCTGAATAGTAGGGTGAGCTGCTTAGTCGCTTGGTTGGTGAGGGGTGAATAAAGAGCCTTGCCCTGCTGGGCAATCAAGTGTCAGGGTATATTAGTGCTTGCTATTAGGTCTGAGCAAGTGCTGGGCTGTAGGATGCTTTTTGAGTGCTTAAGTTGAGAGTTACACTAATTTCATGGGAAAAACTGAAGAGGAAACTTAGTGGAGCCGGGAATAATTTAACCCTAGCTAACTGGCACTGCCCGGCGCACAAAACCGTGCAAACACAATTTTTCTTATTAGTAGCATTTGTTATTGTGCCAGCCAATGGTTACCATTTTAAATAATATGTCATTTCAGTTAAATGTCTGTTTGTCCAGTATCTTCATGTTTTTGTTTTGTTGTTTCTAGAAACGTTAGTTAAGTTTATTAGTTTCTTTATTTGTACAATTGCTGTTCATTTTCCTAAAAAATATTGATAAGAAAAATGCATTTTCTCATTATTATGAGTATAGCTGTACCTGTTTATTTTATTTGGCACAAGTGGAATATCATGAAGCAGAGAACAGAGGCACCTAACTATCTAAAGTATTTTTTTATTTTATAATTACTTTAAATTTTTATAGCTGGTGTGTGTAGCCAGCATAACAGTTCCCATTAGCTCAGGTGGAAACAATAATAATGTCTTTATCCTTAACAGATTAACAGTATGAATATAATCACAAAATTTAAAGGTGCATGGTTACGTCTGTGGACCTAAATTAGTGCTATGCCTAAATTATGACGACTGATAGGTATGCAGGTATGACATTAATAGAGTTTCATTAGTATGGATCATATCTGCTTTCATATTTTGTCTCTGTTTATAAAGCAGAACAAAGAAGGGTGGATGTTACATGACAACTAAAATTTGCATGTCAGTGATATCATATAACTCATTGTTCCCTGTTATATTTGGTTATTTTCCTGTCCTTGTAGACCATATCCCGTACATGACAGTTCTCAGATTCTAACTATTCGAAGCTTATGTTACAAGCAAGAAATTGAGATTATTCGAGACTACTATCAGAAACAGCATCAGAACTGGTGCATCCTAGATGGATACTGCAGCAAATGGTGGATATGGGACAGAGTGGTAAAGGAGGCAAGAGACACAGTCCGAAAAATTCAGAACTATCTGGAGAAAATAGGACAAGGTAAGCATATTTCTTTTCGTTTAAAATATTCTTTGTTAAACAAGGAAATGTTAAGGCTTATGTTTTTACCTGGCCTGCAACATGAGACTGAAGACCAGTGCCTTACCCCTTAGTGTTATACAACAACTCCAGTGCTGTAGCATTTCTAGGTTGGTAACGTAAACCTAAAGGAGATTAAGTGTCATTCAGAACACTGTTGCCCTTCTCTTTATCTTAACAAAATCCAATAAATTGGATACAACTAAATTCAATGAAACGCAATTCAGTCAACTCAACTTCACCCAACTAAACAGATCCCATTAAACATATACACTTAAAGGAGAGATATATTTATATATATATATATATATATATATATATATATGTATATATATATATAGGACTAATGCTTGATGACACATTTCCACAAATCGGAAACAACTGAGTTCACTTTCGTGAAACTCAAGTAAAAAAAAACAAAACATCTAACAACATAAAAAAAAAAACAGTAATCATGTTTATGCAGGGGTAAGCCCACTGCAACCCCCACACCCCCTACTTTTATATTATCACTACAAGATCACACTATAGTGGGGAAAAAAGAATATTCCCTTATCCCCACTGTGCCACGATTTCACCAACAGACATTTCCTCATGTTTTTTTTTTTTTTTTTTTTAATACAGTTTCGCTAAAGTACTTTTTTCGATGAAAAACACTTTCGCAAAACTGTGCTCGGCTGTTTCCGATTTGTGGAAATGTGTCATCGAGCATTAGTCCTAGACCCCTGTATATATGTATGTATATATATATATATATATATATATATATATATATATATGTGTGTATATATATATATATATATATATATATATATATATATATATATATATATATATATAAAATTGTAGGCAGACTGAGCCCACAGGTACTCATCATAGCTAATCTATACTTTTAACAATGCCAGGAGGTGTACTATATAGATATTTTTTAAATATCTACACTCTTGGTGCTTAATCAGAAAATACCTACACATATACTTCCTTGGCACGTCATCAAAGTTAATAAAATTCCCTAGCCTGTCCTATTCATGCTACTTGCTAAAAAGATATAGTTGAAGTTTTATACACTTACACATAAAAAGACACACCTCCAAAAATACACTAGCCAGCCTGACGCAATTCCCCTAAACCCAAACAAGTGTTTAATTTAGCTTATAGCTGCTGAATAAAACAAAAGCCGCCATTGAACTGAAACATAGACCACTATTCTTATTCATTGCAAATTAAAAAAAGAGTAGATTTAGTGACTAGATACACAAAAAGAGACACTGGCAGTCCACCAAAATACATCTAAATGCTTTAAAGTACCCCATCAAACACACATCTAACTGTAGATTAGCTAAAAAAATTGTTGAATAAATCAAAGGAATAATCTGGTGCTCAAATTACATTTTACATTCAGTACAGTAGACAAAAAATAATTTTACACAGCACACACACAAAAGTCACATATATAACCTACCTCAAAATAACATTGCACACCTAAATCATGTTGTTAGAAATTACATGTATTTATTTATTTATCTGAGATTTGTTAACTGGGTTAGTCCATCTGAGCAGAAGCCCATTTTCAACGGAGACCTGAGGAGAAAAGCTCCAGAATTAAACCAAAGAAAGTACAATTTAAAAAGTATCAATATACAAAAGATATAAGTAATTCAAAAGATAGGTAGTTCAAGTTACAAAATCAATTATTCAGAACATTAACAATGAGAATAAAAAAGCAAGACCAAAAAGTACAAATAAAGATAGTAACACGTTTGCAACAGATTTCTGTTTAAGCAGAGTAGCAAGTTTGCAACAAGTTTCTGTACAAGCACGAGTAAAAAAAAAAAAACAGCCTATCAGCAGTAAATAAATTGAGAAAAGAAGGAAGGGGCAAACGTTTTATAGAGTGTAGCTTGAAAGAAACTCTGACACTGACTTAGAAGAATCTGAAGGTTCCCCTCGATCCCCCTCTGAGGATGTCTCCTTTGCTGACATCCTTGAAATCCTGAAACAGAGGGGGAACTGGCCAGCCCTTAACCCTTCAGAGGATGAGTCAGTGTACCTTGAGGCATTCGGCTCTCGCCCTTCTACCTCCTGGGTGTCCCCTCCCTTTGACCCCCTTATGGAAGTGGTGGCAAGGAAGGCCTGGACAGCTCCTGATTCAGTGGAACCCACCCCAAGGAGGCCATCTAAGTTTATTACTGCCCCTAGAGATAAAGATTTTTTATCTAAAGGTGTCCCCGTCGATGCCATGGTGGTGGCTGCAGCCACTAAGAAGGAGTTAGCCGATCCTTCGGTACCTGTCCATCCTCCTAATAAGGAATCTAGGACCATGGACAGGTATGGTAAGCGGATGCTCTCATCAGCGACCTTCTCAATGCGGTCGCTGAACTATTTATGTCACTTCACTCGTCTCCAGAGGGATTTATTCAAGGATATGAGTGAAGAGGTAAAGGATCCAACAGCTGAGGGGTTCCAGGACAGAATAAACTCCCAGTTGGCAACCCTAAACTCCATCGTTAACTCCTCCATGCGGCTTATCTCATATGCTGCGGATGGGGCGAGTAGAGCCGCAGGCACAGGCATTGCCTTACGACGTCACGCCTGGATGCGGCTGTGCAACTTTGCGGACCCTTTCAAGGCGTCCTTCACCAATTCCCCCTTTGATGGATCATCCTTGTGTGGCCCTCAGGTGAAGGATACATTGACTAGGTGCGAGGTGGAAGGTAAGACTCTCTCTGCCGTGGGAGTCCATTTTTCTACCCCTTCTAGGCCTTATCCCAAAGGTCAGAGGGGAGGAAAAATGTGGTTCCGCAAACAAACCCAGGGAGTCTCATCTGACGCACAAGGTCGATTCCCCTCTAGAGGCAGAGGGGGGAATAACAATAGACGCCGCCCTAGAGGCAGAGGAGGTCCGCAAAACCAGGGTAGCAGAGAAGTTTTCTCTGATAAACCCTATCAGCATCCCTGAGGAGCTGCCCGGCTGTCCACCTTCGGAGGCAGTCGGGGGAAGATTATCCCTGTACCCAAAAGCCTGGCTTTCCCCTTACACAAGACAAATGGGTACAGTCGATCATATCCGAGGGTTACAAAATTCCCTTTATTCACATTCCATCCCAACCCAGAGGATCCCTTCCAGACGTTCCACCCAGTCTAAGGGAACAAGCAGCACTAGAAATTTCAAAGCTGCTATCAAAAAGAGCTATCCAATCAGTCCCAGCAGACCAACAAGGATCCGGAATCTACTCCAAATTCTTTTTGGTACCAAAAAAAACAGGGGACTGGAGACCCATACTGGATCTCAGCAACTTAAACAAGTATGTCAGAAAAACAAAATTCCGGATGGTCACGCTACAGTCCATTCTACCCTTCTTGGGTCAGGACAATTGGATGTGCTCGATAGATCTTCAGGACGCGTACTACCATATCAAGATGAACAGACGCTCCAGGAGATTTCTCCGCTTCAAGCTGGGAGCCAGTCACTACCAGTTCAGAGCCCTGCCCTTTGGTCTCACTACAGCCCCCTGAGTGTTTACCAAATGCATGGCAGTGGTCGCGGCTCACTTGAGACGTCAAGGATTCCAGGTGTTTCCATATTTAGACGACTGGCTCCTTACTGCCACCACCAGACATCAACTACTTCTATCCAAAGACTTCACTATCCAAACTTGCCAAGCTCTAGGCATTTCAATAAATTTCGAAAAATCTGCTTTGTCGCCTTGTCAGTCTATTATCTTTATAGGCGCCACATTAGACACACTCAATCTTTCAGCCAGACTTGCAGAGCAGAGAGTATCAGACATCCGCAAACAAGTTTACCTTCTCTTACAATGCAACAAAGCCAAAGCCAGACTAGTTTTGAAGGTATTAGGACTCATGGCAGCAGCTATCCCCCTTCTCCCCTTAGCTCGCTTCCACATGAGGGTCCTCCAATGGATGCTGTTTACTCAATGGTCCTTCCAACAGCTCCCGATGTTCCACACCATATTGATAACTCAATCATGCAAGAATCAACTATCTTGGTGGATCACATCACCTCAGGTTCTCCAAGGAAGACCCTTCACTCACCCCCCCCCCAGTCGCCACGTTGACAACAGACGCCTCCCTGATCGGGTGGGGGGGGGCATTATCAGGGCAGGACAGTCCAGGGCACGTGGCAACCTTTCGAGTGCCACTTGCACATAAATGTCTTAGAGATGAGAGCAGTGCTTTTAGCATTGCAAGCCCTTCACGACTCTCTTCCCACAGGGACTATTGCAATTCAGATGGACAACATGTCCGTAGTGTGGTACATCAACAAACAAGTCGGAACCAGATCATACCCCTTATGTCGAGAGGCACTCAGACTTTGGCAATGGGCGATCTCTTCTCAGCATTTTCTGGTAGCAACGCACATTCCCGGGAAGTCCAACGTGATTGCAGACAAGTTGAGCAGGGCAATTCTCATGCCCCACGAGTGGTCTCTGAAGAAATCAGTACTGGAAGAAGTGTTCCAACGATGGGGCCAGCCTTGCTGCGATCTCTTTGCTACTCCCCAAAACAGCAAGTGTCACGACTTCTTCACTCTTTTCCCATTACCAGGCCATCCCACCAGAGACGCTCTAGTTCACGAGTGGCCCCGGGGACTTCTGTATGCTTTTCCCCCTTTTCCACTGATAACTCAACTAATCCAGAGAGCCATCGCCTTGAGAATGACAATGATCCTCATTGCCCCTTACTGGCCTCGACAGATATGGTTTCCGTTCCTTCATCGTTACCTTTTGGAGCAGCCTTGGCATCTGGATTCAGTGCCAGATCTGTTGACCCACCAATCGGGCCAGCTGCACCAGTCTCTTCATTCTCTCAACCTCACAGCGTGGTTTCTCCGATTCCGACCTTAGCCAGGCTTCCCTCAATATCTCGCTCGGTCCGAGATATCTTGATAGCCTCTCATAAATCTTCTACCCGGAAGATTTATAATAGCAAATGGAAATGCTTCTCCTTTTGGGCAACATCAAAAAATATAGATCCCTTCACTGCACCTATACAGTCTATTTTAGACTTCCTAGCAGAACTCTTTCACTTAGGATCTTCTTCATCTACCATTAGAGTTCAGTTGGCTGCTATATCTAATTATCATGTAGGTGTCTCGGAGTCTAGCATCATGGCTCACAAGCTCTGCAAAGCCTTTTTAAGGGGCGTTTTTCTTCTCAAACCTCCAATCAAAGATCCTCCGCCTCAATGGGACTTGAACTTGGTTCTGACATCCTTAATCCTTCCCCCTTTCGAACCAGCAGCTTCATGTTCTCTGAAGTTGCTTTCATGTAAGACACTTTTTCTAGTAGCCATAACTTCAGCGAGAAGGGTATCTGAACTCCATGCTCTGTGCAGTCGACCTCCTTACTTAGTGTTTTTCAAAGATAGGGTGTCCCTCCGTACTAACCCATCCTTTTTACCTAAGATTTCCTCTCAAACAAATCTAAATCAAACTATTGATCTCCCCGTCTTTTTCCCTAATTATTCCAACAGGTCCGAACAAAAGTTACATTTTCTGGATGTTCACCGCCAACTTAGATATTATTTAGACAGGACTAAACAGTTCAGGAAATCTGATCAGCTTTTCCTGTCTTATGCGGAAGGCAAATTGGGCCTTCCAGTTACTAAAGTGTCCCTTTCGAGATGGCTTACCTCTGTAATTACCTTCATCTACGAAATCAGACATCAAAAACTGCCTTCAAGACCTAGAGCTCATTCAACTAGGGCATTAGCTACATCCGTAGCTTTTCAGGACAGGCTGCCAATAGATTCCATTTGTGTAGCAGCCACTTGGGCTTCTCCTCATACCTTCATTTCACATTACAAATTGGACATGGTCTCCAGAAACCGTGCCAACTTTGGTTCCACTGTTCTCAAGAGTCTGTTCCGATAGGCCACCCGGGATAAGGTGCTAGGGACGCGGTCTCATCCAGCAAGAATGAAGGTGAGATAGACAACTTAACATTAAGAAGTTATGTACCTACCATAACGTTCCATGTTAGTTGTCTTCTTCTCGCCTTCTTTCTTGCGTCCCACCCTCCTTCCCCCAAGCCTGGACAGACCGATAGGAATTCATTTTGTGATCTTCCTCTGGAAGTTGTCATTCCCACATGTTCTACCACCTCTATTTCCCCTTGTGTTAGGTCTAGGATACCTTACACTCAGGTTTATATAGAGGTGGGTTATCCTTCTTCATACTATGGAGACTAGAATTGCTTGGTCTAGCTATCAAACGAGATCTGAGTAGTTACCGCCTAGCATTGTGGGATATAGGGGAGCCTCGAGCCGGTGGAATTAGCTCTCGAGCTTTAGTATTGGTCGAGTCGGAGCCGAGGATCGGCTCCGAACCCATCCAGCAAGAAAGAAGGCGAGAAGAAGACAACTAACATGGAACGTTATGGTAGGTACATAACTTCTTATTATCGACTTTCGGAATTTCGAACATCCAAACAAACAAAAAATAAAAACACTACAAATTTCTAACACATTGCTAGCAGGGGGGCAAGCCCCCCTGCACCCCTGGGGGGCTCCACCCACCACACCCACCGTAACTTAAATATACCAACTCTGAGATCGCACTGCAGTGCAGGAATGAAATTCTTTCCATTCCGCACTGTACTGAGATGCCGATTCCACATTGTCAGCATTGCAAATGTCGATCATATGGTCTCGGCCATATGAATGTCGGCATTTTGCAGTGTCTACAATGTCAAGGGGACCCATATATATATATATATATATATATATATATATATATATATATATATATATATGGATCTACTTTGATCCAGCGAATTTACGTTTCACCAAAACGTAAATTCGCGAACTCACTTACGCGAATGTGCATTTTTTTGAAAATGCACTTTCGTGTAAAACCTAAGCCAAAAAAAAAAAAAAAACCCCACACTAAACACAATTATGCAGAGGGGCAAGCCCCCCTGCACCCCCCACATGTGGCGGGTTGTGCCCCCCCACACCCCCCTACATTAATATTCTCACTCCGAGATCGTACTACAGTGCGGAAGAGGGAATATTCCCTTATCCCCACTGCACCACGATCTCAGCAATAGTTTGTTTAGTTGTACATCAACATTAAACGTTGATGTACAACTAAACTAACATGCAAACTGCATGTTTTTATTTCATTTCTTTTTTTTTTTTTTTATTATGTTCTTACATGAAAGTACATTTTCGAAAAAATGCACTTTTGTGTAATTGACCGCAAATTTATGTTTCGATGAAACGTAAATTCGCTGGATCAAATGGGTTCCATATACATATATATATATATATATATATATATATATATATATATATATATATACATACATACATACATACACGTGTGTGTGTGTGTGTGTGTGTGTGTGTGTGTGTGTGTGTGTGTGTGTAAGTAAATAAATATAGATATGCATATATCAGCCTGGGAGGAGATAATTAACATCCCTAACTGCTTTGCTAGGGATTCCTGCTCCTGTCTCCTCATAGCTTCCATATATTAGCTAGGAGTTTCTCTTCCCTACAGTGCTTCAGATTACCTACAAAGCCAGACAAAAATCAAGACTACATAAAGGTAACATTGCTCATTGCCAGAAGCCTTAACAGGAAGTTTCACTCCTTACAGGCATTCCTAACTCTTGGAAATGTAGCTATCTGCATAGGTATTGAAACAAGGTTTCAGTATGGTAATAGCATCCCCACAGTGCAGGGTTTCAATTTCAAGAACATCAGAGCTAATGGAGGTGGCATGTCTGTCTTCCAAAGAAGTCAGTTCACCTTCAGACTGTTTACCACATCATAGCAAACTACTAAACCCCCATCATGTAACCTATAGTCCATGATGCATATCTAAAAAAGACTGGCATTCCTCCCTATCAAACACAACTTTGAGTTGTCACCTTAGTTTATCAATAATGCCAGAATGTGAAATGATATCATCTTTGCCAGGTCTAGGTAGGCAGTGCCAACTGATCTGCCTTTGTCAAATGCAACACACTGACCTGTTCAATGCAGTTCACCAAGTTCAGGAGGCAGGATCTGCCCTTAACAAACCCAGATTGGCTTGTAGACTCCCTATATACTTGTTAATAAGTTCCAAATGATGTGTTTCACTGCTTTATGGATAAGACTGGTGATGCTCATAGGTCTATAGTTCCCAAGGTCAGTAGTTTTTTTTTTTTGGTTCTGCAATGTGAGCAAGCAGCATATTACCCCACCTCTGCAGCACCTCAGCCAAGTTCATTCTTTACCCTTTCGACCATGTCCCTTCAACAACATCCCCAGCCTCCATCAAGGATTACCGTAAGGAGACGTTCATGTACTACCCCCCATGCCCATCCCTTTCCCTGCCACTCCATCATTTGCCTGAGCTACTAATCGAAACCTGGGTCACCTGGGTCGTAGTCAGGGCTGTATCCCTCTATGGCACTGGAAAGGCAGTTTCCAGAGTCAGTAGTAGTAGGTACCTCTTTGTGGAATGGGATGACTACAGTGGTTCTCCATACCTCTGGTATAAATCTAGTGGAGAGGCTGAGAATGAATAGGCTTAGCAGCAAGTGATGTCTGGTACATACAAGGAGGCAACCTGGCACAGCTAGTATTTATGGCCTTGAAGAGGGTTTTCCGGACTTGTTCAGAAGTGATTGAAGCTTGTGACATGGGCATGTTGATTTTTTGTGGAAAGTTAAGGGGAATGGATGAGTAAAGTTTGAGATAAAATTTTCAGCCAATAAGTTAGCTATGTCCTTAGGTGAACAGTATGTGTTATGGTTATGTATGAGCTCTGTACAATGTTGGCATTAGTTCTTAGGCTTCTGACACAGCTGAAGCAGGCTTTGTGGTTGTCCTTAGTATGGGTGGCAATTTTCAATTCATACTTACTTTTGGAGGATTTGATTTTGCTTTTGAGTTTTTTTATTCATCTTTTTGAGTTCTCTAGATGATTTGGCATTAAGTTTAAACATATTGGCTAAGGGTTTCTTCATCTTTATACTAGATTT
Organism: Protopterus annectens; assembly: GCF_019279795.1. Classification (NCBI taxonomy): domain Eukaryota; kingdom Metazoa; phylum Chordata; order Ceratodontiformes; family Protopteridae; genus Protopterus; species Protopterus annectens. The sequence continues at coordinate 1,359,571,401 of NC_056725.1, forward strand.
ATTCCTGAACATGGCATTGTATTTCTGTTTTATGAGGACTGATAAAACAATGAGTGCTTTGAGGTGGGCATATAAATTAAAGTTGTCTGCCACTATGGCAGTGTGCATGATGGGACTCTGACATAAGGAGGGAGCTGAAATTTCATCAGGCCCTCAGTTAGCTGGAGTAGGTTTGTCTTAGAGTAGTCTGGAACCAAGCATACTAGTATCTGTTCTTTACAGCTGTTATTCTGGTATGCATTGCAGATGGCGCAGATCTACATTGTTTGTTCTATTTTATGTTGACATACCTGGCCATAACTTTATATCTCTTGCCCGTTCTTTGCACTTCAGTATTCCTAGATGTGATTTGTGTATTGGCTCGAGATTTTTTATTCTTTTATCAAAAAAAAAAAAAAAAAATCTAAAAAAAATAATCATACACACAGTATCCTAACTAAACAATCTACAGGCTTGCTTGCATCTATTTTACTTGCAATTCTGATATTTTCTAATTGTACTCTATCTTATCCTTCTCATACACCTCTAAGAAAATGTGCAACTTTGTCCAGTACTTAAAATTCATGGTAGGCAATTTAGATCTTAATGTAATTGTGACTATTTCATTTGGCAAACAACAGTGGCTACATTTAAGAACTTTTGAAAAGTGGAGTTATATTTTTCTTCCGACTTTCAGTAATCACTTTTCTGGTTATTGCTAGAAGAACCCATAACAGAGGAGATTGTGGTTAGAGAATATTTTGATTTTTGTAGTGAGTTAGATTAA